>NC_037676.1:28938883-29118389 GCF_003255815.1 Theropithecus gelada
TTTAAGGGCTCACAACTCTAAGTGGGTGCACATGAGAGGGTTGTGATTGATTGAGCAAGCAGGGGGTACGTGACTGGAGGCTGCATGTACTGGTAATGAGATCGGAACAAAACAGGATAGGGATTTTCACAGTGCTTTTCTGTACAATGTCTGTAATCTATAGACAACATAACCGATTAGGTCAGGGCTCGATCTTTAACTACCAGGCCCAGGGTGTAGCGCCGGGCTGTCTACTTGTGGATTCATTTCTGCCATTTAGTTTTTACTTTTTCTTTCTTTGGAGGCAGAAATTGGGCATAAGAAAATATGAGGGGTGGTCTCCTCCCTTAATATGAGTGACCAGTGAATGGCCTGTGACACAGCCCCAGAAGATCCTAAGAACATGTGCCCAAGGTGATCAGGCTACAGCTTAATTTTATACATTTTTATACATTTTAGGGAGACATGTAATCAACACATGTAAGATGTACATTGGTTTCGTCTAGAAAGGTGCGACATTGGAAGGTGGGGGTGGCATTGCAGGTCATAGGCAGATTCAAAGATTTTTTGATGGCAATTGGTTGAAAGAGTTCTTTTCTAAAGACCTGGAATGTCTGGGTGAAGATAAGGGGTTGTAGAGATGAAGGTTTTATTATGTAGATGAAGCTTCCAGGTAGCAGGCTTCAGAAAGAATAGACTGTAAATGTTTCTTTTCAGACTTAAAGAGTCTGTCCTATCAGTCTTCAGGTCTCTGTGTTGATGTTAATGTTGGTCAGCTGGGCCTGAATTGCAAAAGGGAGGAGGGAATGAGGAGGCATGTCTGACATGTCCCCTTCCCATCATGGACTGTACTAGTTTTTCAAGTTAACTTTGGAATGCCCTTGGCCAAAGAGACAGGGTCCATCAGTTGGCTTAGCATACTATTTTTGGTTTACTTATTTATATGCACACACACCTGCATACATTGTTCCTCAGGACAAGTGCAAAGATTATGTGTCTATGACTACACATGATTTATATTGAAAAAGAGAGTAAGTCAGACTTCATTCTAGAAGACTTGACACCCCACTAGTCCATTACGATCCATGGGCAGTGATGGAAATGACAAAGCCTCCTTCCAGACTACAGGTTGAGTATCCCTTCTCTGAAATGCTTGGGACCAGAAGTGTTTTGAATTTGAGAGTGTTTTTATTTTTCTTTTTAATATTTACATTATGTAATTACCAGTTGAGCACCCTAATCCAAAAATCTGAAATCCAAAATGCTCCAATCCTTTGAGCATCATGTCAGTGTTCAAAAAGTTTTGGATTTTGGGCCGGGCGCGGTGGCTCAAGCCTGTAATCCCAGCACTTTGGGAGGCCGAGATGGGCGGATCACGAGGTCAGGAGATCGAGACCATCCTGGCTAACACGGTGAAACCCCGTCTCTACTAAGAAATACAAAAAATAGCCGGGCGAGGTGGCGGGCACCTGTAGTCCCAGCTACTCGGGAGGCTGAGGCCAGAGAATGGCATGAACCCGGGAGGCAGAGCTTGCAGTGAGCTGAGATCCGGCCACTGCACTCCAGCCTGGGCTATAGAGCGAGACTCCGTCTCAAAAAAAAAAAAAAAAAAAAAAAAAAAAAAAAAAAAAAAGTTTTGGATTTTGGAGCATTTTGTTGGATTAGGGATGCTCAACCAGTTCCTAGTAATAGAGAAAAGGCCTTTGCCCCCTGCCACGCCCAAAAAGAGACTTTTCTGTTTTGTTTGCATAAAATACCACTGTTTCAACAAAGTAAACATTAGCAGAATAATTCAACAAGAATGGTGGTGGTTTTCCTTCCTAGTAAAAAGTACAAATATACCTCCTAGTCTTCAGAATTTAAGAACAAACAAAGCCTTCACAATTGATCACTCTTTAGAAAATCATGCCAAACATTTGCTTCCCTGATTTGTATGCTTCCTCTTTCTAACAGTAATTTGCAGGGGTTTAAGATTGAGAATGTGTATACATCAAGATTAATAAAGTAGAAATGAACAGAGCAACAGGGAATGTGGAGAAGCAGATGTACTAGCCCTGACTAACTAACCACTGTGACTGATTGTGAGATGATTTGACTTTGAGACCAGGGACACAAAGCAGTTAGCAGAAAACCTGGAACACAGGAGGTGCTAATAAATGGTAGCTAATAGTATTATATTTCACAACCAATATTATACTTCTCACCCATGTTGTGTCACTAAATGAAGTTGCAGCTACACTCATTCTTTTTTTTTTTTTTTTAATTTTTGAGATGAAGTCTCATTGTGTTGCCCAGGCTGGTCTCAAACTCTTGGCCTCAAGTGATCCTCCTGCCTCAGCCTCCCAAAGTGCTGGGATTACAGGCTGGAGCCACTGTTTCCAGTACATCAATTCTTAAGGCTTTAAAATAATTCTGGAACAAGACACCATTGGGTGGACCCTCCAGCCCAGTCCAGCATCAAGTTCTACTGGACAGTGTGTGAGCCCACTCTTAGTTTTTTTTTTTTTTTTTTTTAATAGATATGAGGTTTTGCTATGTTGCCCTGGCTAGTCTCGAAATTCTGGGCTCAAATAATCCTTCCACGTTGGCCTCTCAAAGTGCTGGGATTACAGGTGTGAGTGAGCCATCATGCCCAGCTGCATTATTTTGACCCAGGAACTTTTAAGCCTTGCGTTTCAGGAAATAAAACACAATAATTAAACTCACAGTATTCTTTCACCATAAGTTTAGTTCTTCCTTCTCTGCCTGGAAAATTTGGAAGCAATAAGGTCCCCAATATATTGGTCTGAAAAACATCTCTGTGATTTTTGGTAGCCATGACAAATAAGAAAAAAGAGTAAGGCTATTGTTTCATCACACGATGAAACAATAAAGGAAGCTTTCAGCTAGAAGGTCCTCAGAAAATATTTCCAGTGCAGGTCAGAGAGACTGCAGAATCCAACCAAACAGGATTTTCCTCTTATCACTGCACATTTGGATCTGAGATTACTGCCCTCAATAACCAACTTGTACACCCTTAAGACCCCAGAGCTGCCTAGAGTCTCCCAGCAATGCCCAAGTGTGGGGTGTGGAGAGAGAATCTCACTTGCTACAACAGACAGTGGTTTGCATCAATAGCACAACTGCTGACCTTGGAAAAAGCCAGCAAGAGGCCGGGCGCAGGGGCTCACGCCTGTAATCCCAACACTTTGGGATGCTGAGGTGGGTGGATCACCTGAGGTCAGGAGTTCGAAACCAGCCTGGCCAACATGGTGCCACTGTGTCTCCACTAAAAATACAAAAAAAAATTAGTCAGACATGATGGTGCACACCTGTAATCCCAGCTACTAGGGAGGCTGAGGCAGGAGAATTGCTTGAACCTGGGAGACCAGTAAGCCAATACAGTGCCATTGCACTCCAGCCTGGGCAATAAGAATGAAACTCTGTCTTAAAAAAAAGAAACAAAGAAAGAAAAAGCCAGGAAGATCCCATCTAGGCCTAAAGGCCAAGGTTCTCTTTATGCCTTCCTGTAGCTCTTTCCTTTTGCCTCCCTCTAAATCCTTAGACCCTTCCATTCTTTTTCTTTTTTTTTTTTTTTTTTTTTTTGAGACAGGGTCTCATTCTGTCACCCAGGCTGGAGTACAGTGGTGTGATCATAGCTCCCTGCAGCCTCAGATTCCTGGGCTCAAGCAATCCTCCCAACTAGCTGGGACCACAGGTATATGCCACTGTGCCTGGCTAATTTTTAAATTTTTGGTAGTGATGGGGTCTCGCTATGTTGCCTAGACTGGTCTTGAACTCCAAGACTGAAGCAATCCAAAGTGCTGAGATTACAGGCATGAGGCACCATGCTTAGTTCCATTTTATTCTTTGATTCACCTAAGACAGTATCAGAAGGTAGTGTGTAAAAGCCTGGCCTTTCCCCAGGTATCTCAGCATAGTACGTAGTAAGCACTCAATAACTGAATTAGAACCAAAAAGCAATTCAGACAAAAATGGCTCTAATGCTGTGAGTTCGGTCCAGATTTTTCTTTTTGTTTTGTTGGTTGGTTGGTTTTTTTTAAGCAACATGGTCTGCCTTTATTGCCCATGCTGGAATGCAGTGGTGTGATCATAGCTCACTATAGCCTCAAATTCCTGGGCTCAAGTGATTCACCCACTTCAGCCTCCCAAGTAGCTGGGACTACAGGCACTTGCCACCATGCCTGACTAATTTTTAAATTTTTGGTAGAGATGGGGTATTGCTATGTTGCCCAGGTTGGTCTCGAACTCCTGACTCCAAGCAGTGCTCCTACCTCAGCCTCCCAAAGTTTTGGGATTATTCCATTCACAGAAGGAAAGAGGGGGAAAAAGGAAGAAGAAGAAGTATTGATATTACAGCCATGAGACATTGGAAAACTACTTTTTCAAATAAGGGAATGTATTGTCAAAATAAAAATGTCTAGATGATATCTTACAGATTTCCCCATACACATGACCTCGCCCTTTGCCGACATCTGTTGGATGTGCCCTCAGCCTCTATCTAATTCTCTTTCTCGTATCAGAAACTACCATCAAATATTATTATTTGGCAACTCTTCCTTAATGAGAATAAGAGGATTTGGGGTGAGGGGAGGAACAATAGGTGGAGTATATTCTGTTTTATGAATTGATAAGAAGGAAAGGAAGGGTGACATGGTTTGGATGTTTGTCCCTGCCAAATCTCATGGTGAAATTTGACCTCCAGTGTTGGAGAGGCGGCCTAGTGGGAGGTGTTGGATCATGGGGGTGCATCCCTCATGAACGGCTTGGTGCCCTCCTGGTAGTAACGAGTGAGTTCTTGCTCACGTGAGATCTGGTTGTTTAAAAGAGTGTGGACTGGCTCATGTTTATAATCCCAGAATTTTGGGAGGCTGAGATGGGAGAATGGCTTGAGCCCAGGAGCTTGAGGCTGCAGTGAGCTATGATTGTGCCACTGCACTCCAGCAGGGGCAACAGAGCATGGCCCTGTCCAAAAAAGAAAGAAAGAAAAAAAAAAGTGTGTCACCTCCCCCCTGTCTTTCTTGCTCCCGCTCTTGCCATGTGACACTGCCTTCTCCTCATTGTCCACCATGATTGTAAGCTCCCTGGTGCCTCACCAGAAGCCAAGCAGATGTTAGTGCCATACTTGTACAGCCTGCAGAACCATAAGCCAAAATGTACCTCTTTTCTTTATAAATCACCCAGCCTCAGGTATTCCTTTATGCAACCTAAACGGACTAACACAGAGGGAATGTGGACATGGTCAATTTCCAATAGTAATCAAATAGAAAATACTAATTTTTTAAAAGAAAAATTGAGGGTTAAATGTTTATTTTGTTTTATTTTATTTAATTTATTTTTTTGAGACGGAGTTCCACTCTTGTCGCCCAGGCCGGAGTGCAGTGGCACAATCTCAGCTCACTGCAACTTCCACCTCCCAGGGTCAAGCGATTCTCCTGCCTCAGCCTCCTGAGTAGCTGGGATTACAGGCGCCTGCCACAACCCTCAGCTAATTTTTGTATTTTTAGTAGAGATGGGGTTTCACCATGTTAGCCAGGCTAGTCTCGAACTCCTGACCACAAGTGATCTGCCTGCCTCGGCCTCCCAAAGTGCTGGGATTACAGGCGTGAGTCTCCTTTTTATTTAAAAAAAAGAAAAAAAATCTGCATTTGGTCTCAATCCACCAAATGAATGTAATTTTCTCAGGATTTATCTAAGGCTAATCACTACCGTATCTTGATTCATTCGTGGTTAAGAACTTCCAAAATCTGCCCTGTGTCCTTTGGAATTTTTATTTGACCAAAGAAATAGCATTAATACTAACATATGTAGAGTTACATGATTATTATGAAAAGTAGAAAAATGAGAGAATGACTTATGCAGCTGTTAATATGATTGTTAACAGTCCCACCCCATCACATTCTCATGTTAAAAATCTTCAGAGGTGACTATCATACTTGATCCATGCATTAAGAAGTCTGTTTGTTTGTACACAGGTCAGAATCGTAATAGAAATGATTCTGCAAATAATCTGAACATAGGTGCAGAACTCTTTATGGCCCTATCACACGTTGTTGCTTATTTCTCGGGTTAAGTAAAATTTCCAACAGACACATGTAGTTTTTAGAGGTACTTAACCTTGAAGGAGGCAGGATAGCAACTGGCTCACACACGCCATGCGGCTCTTCTGATCATGAGAAGACGGCTTTGTTTCTCTAACTGCTGCACGTCATGACCTTCATCAATCAGCCTGATACCCGATCCTTCAGCCAAGGAACAGCAGATCCTTAAAAAGCTTTTTTTCTTGTTTTTCTCCTGGAACGTTCCTACCAAAAGATCAAAACCATGCTCAGAAAAATGTCTGCCTAGTATCAACCAGATACATTTTTTCTTTTTTTGAGGCAGAGTCTTGCTTTGTTGCCCAGGTTAGAGTGCAGTGGTGTGATCTCAGCTTCCTGAAGTCTTGAAATCCCAGCCTGGGCTCAAGAAAAATCCCTTCCTGCCTCAGCCTCCCTAGTAGCTTGGACTACAGGCATGCACTGCCACATCCGGCTAATTTTTGGTTTTTTTTGTAGAGATGGGGTTTCACCATGTTGTCCAGACTGGTCTCCAACTCCTGAGCTCAAATGATCCACCTGCTTTGGCCTCCAAAATTGCTGGGATTATAGGTGTTATACCATGCCTGGCATTTTTTATTTTTTTTTGAGACAGGGCATTGCTCTGTCACCCAGGCTGGGGTGCTGTGGTGACATCATAGCTCACAGAAGTCTCAAACTCCTAGGCCCAAGCAATCTTCCCACTTCAGCCTCCTGAGTAGCTAGAACTACAGGCGTGCACCACCATACCTGACTAATTTTTAAATTTTTGTAGAGATGGGGTCTCACTATGTTGCCCAAGCTGGTCACAAACTCTTGGCCTCAAGGAGTCCTCCTGCCCTGGCCTCCCAAAGTGCTGGAACTACAGGGATAAGTCACTGCACCCAGCCAACAATTGCTATTTATTAATATTATTGTTATACAGATCCTCAGTAAATTTCAAATGAGAGCAGAGTTTCTAAATTAGAGCCTAACACTATTAAAATATTGGAGAGTTTGGAATTTGGGGAGGTATAATGGAAGAAATCTCCTTTGTTAAGTAGAGACAAAAACCCAATTCCTTGTTTTTTCTTTTTGAGATGGTGTCTTGCTCTGTCACCCATGCTGGATTGCAGTGGCCTAATCATAGCTCACTGCAGCCTTGACCTCCTGGGGTCAAGTAATCCTCCCGCCTCAGCTTCCTGAGTAGCTGGGACCACAGGCACATGCCACTATGCCTGGCTAATTTTTAAATTATTTTTTGTAGAGACAGAGTTTCACTATGTTGCCCAGGATGGTCATGAACTCCTGGGCTCAAGCAATCCTCCTGCCTCAGCCTCTCAAGTGCTGAGATTAGAGGCTGAGTTGCCGCACCCAACTGCAGCTATTTTAAAATCCCAGCTTGCTCCCTGTTGAGCTAGGTCTGTCAACCCGGAAGCCAGCCTCATTCTCCGCTGCCTCCCTCTATTTTCCATGCCCACCCCTGCCTTTCTTTCTGTGGATGATTTATACTAGGATCTCCCAATGGCTCCCTTTACTTCAGTTAGTTTGAGTGGGGTTTCAGTGAGACACTCGAAAACAAAGACCACTGACTAATGCAGGCAGGGGGAGCTGAGCAGTGAGGGACAGGGCATAGAAGCCAAAAGACCACAGAGAGGCAGAGACCAAACCGCGTCCCCAGCACCCACTCAGGGTCTGGCACAGAGTAGGCCCTCAAAGAGGATATGGCAAATCAACGGCAGACAGGCAGCCAATGAGAGCGCCTGCTCCTCAGTGTGCAGAAAAGTGGCCCTGCTGCCGGGGCCACTCTGCATCCCGGGCTCACCCCCGGATCTGAGCTTCATCCCACACATAGTGAGTCCTCGCTGTGTGTCTGCCCCAGGTCGACATGAGGCTGGGAGGGCCATGCCGGGATGAACTGTTTGCAATTAACTTGGCCATCACCCTCTGCACACTTTAGATGATCCCAGTGAGTCGCTTGCAACCAAGTGCCTCATTTGCTTTATGTCCCAAGAACTGCACCATAAGGTTGACGGGGAGGATTGGGGAGGTGTTGGTCAAAGGACACAAAATATCAGACAGGAGGAATAGTTCAAGAGATGCATTGGACATTGTATTGGTTCACTTTCACACTGTTATAAAGAACTGCCTGAGACTGGGTAATTTATAAAGGAAAGAGGTTTAATTGACTCATACTTCCACATGACTGGGGAGGCTTCAGGAAACTTACAATCACCGCAGAAGGCAAAGGGGAGGCAAGGACCTTCTTCACAAGGTGGCAGGAGTGGGGCAGGGGTGGGGTACATGGAGACAACCGCTTTTTTATTTTTATTTTTTGAGACAGAGTTTCGCTCTTGTTGCCCAGGCTGGAGTGCAATGGCGTGGTCTCGGCTCACCACAACCTCTGCCTCCCAGATTCAAGTGAATCTCCTGCCTCAGCCTTCCTAGTAGCTGGGATTACAGGCATTTGCCACCATGCCCGGCTAATTTTGTATTTTTAGTGGAGACGGGGTTTCTCCATGTTGGTCCGGCTGGTCTCAAACTCCTGCCCTCAGGTGATCCGCCTGCCTCAGCCTCCCAAAGTGCTGGGATTACAGGTGTGAGCCACCACACCTGGCCATAAGAGAACCACTTTTAAACCATCAGATGTTGTCGTGAGAACTCAGTATCACAAGAATAGCAAGGGGAAAATCCACCCCCATGATCCAATCACCTCCCACCAGGCCCCTCCCCTGACACATGGGGATTACAATTCGAGGTGAGGTTTGGGTGGGGACAGAGAGTCAAACCATATCAGACATCATGGTGACTACAGTTAATAACAATGTATCGTATTCTTAAAAATTGCCGAGAGTACATTTTACGTGTTCTCACCACCAAAAAATAAATATACGAGGTAATGCATGTGTGAAATAGCTTGAAGCCAGGCACAGAGGCTCACCTGTAATCCTCACACTTCGGGAAGCCAAAGCTAGCAGATCACTTGAACCCAGGAGTTCAAGACCAGCCTGGGTAACATAGCGAGACCCTGTCTCTAAAAGTAATCTTTAAAATTAGTGAAATGTGACGGTGTGTACCTGTGCTCCCAGCTACTCAGGAGGCTGAAGCAGGAGGATCACCTGAGCCCAGGAGGTCGAGGCTGCAGTGAGCCATGACTGCACCGTCACACTTCAGCCTGGCTGACAGAGTGAGACCCTGTCTCAAGAAAAATAAAGAAAGAGAGAGAGAAAGAAATGTTACACCATGAATATATACAATATTTACCCATCAATTACAAACAGAGAGAAGGATGAGCATTTGAGTTGTACAAATGAGATTAAGGCTCAGAGAGATCAGGCAGCCTGCCCAGGGCACAATGCTAGCAGGTAGCCATAGCGTGGTGTCCAGCAAAACCTTGCCCAAGTGCCATGCTTCTTCCTGAATTCCCTCCACTCAGAATTTTGTTTCCTTTCTAGGTATCACCTCAACCCATCCTTTCCTTTCCTCCTGCCCCTTCTTAGTCTTCAGGAATAACTTAGGGCCATGAAGCACTGTAGAGAGAAGAGGCCTGTTTCGGAGGGAGGAGCAGGGATAGGGACACAACAATCGGTGGCATCATCCGGCTTCCTGGGGCTCTGGTGCCTACGCTGCCAGATCTCACCAATTCCTGTAGCCCCATCCCTGTTGGTTATCCAGACGCTGCCTCCAGGGCCCCCACTGTCTGCCTACTGATGCCATATCCCTGGCCCTAGTTTCACTCAGATCATTGCGAGCTTCTGGTGTCAGCTGTGCTCACTCAGCACTTGGCCTCTTGGTTCACTGCGAGTGTCCGTGATGTGATCCCGGCCTACACTACAGCTTAGTGTGGACCTCAAAGACTCCGAGCTGCAATCAGGAATCCCACTCTGTTCTCTTCACCATCCCCTCCCCTCTGTGCTCCATCCCATCCTGGAGGCTGCTCTGCAGGTCTGAAGCTCTCCCCCATTCCTTCCACCTGGCTGCTTGTCCCTGTCTTCCATGTCTCAACCCAACCCCCACTTCTCCAGAAAGCCCTTCCTGATGACTCCAGCCACTGCCGCTTCCCCTGCATCAGCCCCTCGACAAGCGCCATCTTCATCATGCATGGGGGCACTTGACTTAGAATTTTTTTATAATTACATCTTCTTCTATTCTCTAATGGTTTAATATTGTCCTCCATTGTATTTCTTTAAAGATCAAGAGCTACACCACAGCATGATTACATAACCTTGCACAGAAGTTTTATGTCTAGCACAGAACTTACACATAGGAAGTGCTCAACAATGAATCCTCATAAAGTTAGTAAATCAAAAATTGACTAGATGCACGTGTGACAGTACATCTAGACACACCAGATCTACAGAAGGATAGCTAAGTCTATTATTCAGGAAAAAGCTTTTTTAATTTTTTTATTTGATATGGAGTCTTGCTTTGTTACCAGGCTGGAGTGCAGAGGCACGATCTCAGCTCACTGCAACCTCTGCCTCCCGGGTTCAAGCAATTCTCCTGCCTCAGCCTCCCAAGTAGCTGGGACTACAGGCGCATGCCACCACGCCCAGCTAGTTTTTGTATTTTTAGTAGAGACAGGTTTTCACCATGTTGGCCAGGGTGTTCTCAATCTCTTGACCTTGTGATCCACCTGCCTCGAACTCCCAAATTGCTGGGATTACAGGCGTGAGCCACCGTGCCCAGCAATTTTTTTTAAAATAGGGTCTCGCTCTGTCACTCAGGCTAGAGAGCAGTGGTGGTGTCTTGGCTCACTGCAGCTTCGACTCCCCAGGCTCAAGTGATCCTCCTGCTTCAGTCTCCCATGTAGCTGGGACTACAGGAACGTGCCAGGACACCTGGCTAATTTTGTTTATTTTTTATAGAAATTGGGTCTTGCAATGTTGCCCAGGCTGGTCTCAAACTCCTGGGCTTAAGCAGTCCTCCCACTTCAGCCTCCCAAAGTGCTGAGATTAAGCAGGAGCCACCGTATCTGGCCGAAAAAGCATTTTTTATGTGAGTGCCTTCTGTTTTCTAATAACTGAGCTACCCCGAAGGAGAAAGGCATACAAGATGAGAATAAGCTACAGCCTCTGCTCTCTAAGGTTTATAGTCTACCGGGGGAGCAGAACCATCAATTAATGATTGTAGTGCAATGTGACAAATGCAATAATTAAAGTAGCTGTGACATTCCATAGTGGGAGCAGAAGTCAGAGCTGCTATGATGGCTCATAGAGCAGACTTCACAGAACACTTGATTTGGGTCTTGAAGGATGTGTAGAAGTTTGCCAGTTATAATTAAAAGGCCGAGCGTGGTGGCTCACGCCTGTAATCCCAGCACTTTGGGAGGCTGACGCAGGAAGATCGCTTAAGCCCAGGATTTCAAGACCAGCCTGGGCAACATAGTAAACCCCATCTCTATTTTAAATTTTAAAAAAATTTAAAAATAAATTAAAGGGGAAAAAAAGAGGTTGCTTAGGCTGGGCACGGTGGGTCACACCTGTAATCGCAGCACTTTGGGAGGCTGAAGCAGGCGGATCACCTGAGGTCAGAAGTTTGAGACCAACCTGGCCAACATAGCAAAACCCCACCTCTACTAAAATACAAAACTTAGCCAGGCGTGGCAGTGCATGCCTCTAATCCCAGCGACTCGGGAGGCTGAGGCAGGAGAATCACTTGAACCTGGGAGGTGGAAATTGCAGTGAGCCGAGATCAAGTCACTGTACTCCAGCCTGGGCAACAGAGAAAGACTCTATCAAAAAAAAAAAAAAAAGTTTGTTTACTCTGGAAGTTATCATCATTTACCCCATCTATGGATGTCAGCCCATCTGCCCAGTCATTTTCATGCTGGACCAAGAGCTGGGAGGCACCTTGTGCAAGGCTCCCCTAATTCTAGTAGAATATCCTTGTAGGACCAGTTCCCTGGGATTTGCGCGTGACCTACAATCTTAGTTTCAATGTAACATCATCCAAAGTAATTAAAAATACTTTACCCAGAGATTGACATTAAATTCCCTTCTCTGTACCCAATTAAAAAAAAAGAAGAGCCTTATTAGATCTAAAATAAGCCCTGATTAGAAACAGCCTGTTTGAAAATCAATAAACTCTTCTTAATCCCTCCAGTGGAAAAAGAGAGAGGCTCCTCTGTGTCTTCCCTAAAAAGTCAGTATTTATACAAAGCCTCAGGTTGCTGGATTTGGAGACACAGAGGTGGCCTGTCCCTCCCCGAAGCCGCCTGCACCCTCTGAGTTCTGCCTGACTTATTTGGCTATAACTAATCTCTGCTCTAGGCTTGCTTACATTTTTGGGTTACCCTTTCGCCTGGAATGCATCTCAATGTTCTCATTAGAGCCGTCTCCCCAGCCCTGGCCCTCGCTCTCCTTTTGTTGCTGTTACTTTCTGTCCTGCCATAAGTAATCTTGACTGCTCCCAGCATGCAGCCAAGTCCTGGTGTGTTCCCCATCACTCTGACACTTTCTGCTCCCACGCAGGCCAGGCTGAGGCCCCGGGATGCTTCCCTCCCTCCCTCCCGTCTCCACAGCCAGGCAGCTTGAGTATTTACGGTAGGCTTTTTTAAACTAATTTTTTAAATTATAAAATATATTGTATGCTTTTTATAGAAAACTGTAAAGGAAAATATTTAGAAAATCCTTGTAATCCACCACCCAGAGTCAAACAGTTTTTTGGCATAATCCTATTTAAGAATATGTTTTGCTGGGCACAGTGGCTTGCGCCTGTAATCCCAGCACTTTGGGAGGCTGAGGTGGGAGAATCACTTGAGCCCAGGAGTTCAAGACCAGCCTGAGCAACATAGTGAGACCCTGTCTCTAGAAAAAGACAAAACAAAACCAAAAAAAAAAAAAAAAAAACTAACAAAAAGAAATGATATTTCATTGTACATTTCATTACAAATGTAATATATCTATTTCATTGTATGTTTCATTATAAAACTTATATATTCAATTGTGAATGCTGGCCTTGTTTAATATTTCATCGTATGTTTCATTACAACAGTAATGTATCCTTGGATATGATGTAATGTGAATGGCACTTAACTTCTGTGGTCTTTCTCCTCCAAATTCATAACCCAAGTCTAATTATGAGAAAAACAGCAGACAAATCCAAATTGAGGGAAATTCTACAAAATACCTGACCAGTATTCCTCAAAACTGTCAAGGTCATCAAAAACAAGGAGTCTGAGAAAATGCCACAGTCACAAGGGGACATGACCACTAAACATAATGTGGTATCCTGGATGGGATTCTGGAACAAAGAAAGGACATTAGAAAAACACTTGAGAAACCCCATTTAAGTATGGACATTAGTTAATAATAATGTATCAATGTTGGTTCATTACTTGTGACAAATATAAAATGTTAACAATTGAGGAAACTGGATTACCATATGGGAACTCTATTATCTTTGTAACTTTTCTGTAAATCTAAAACTATTCTTAAGTACAAAGCTTATTTTTAAAAAGTACTATGGCTAGGTGTGGTGACTCATACCTGTAACCCCAGCACTCTGGGGGGCTGAGATGGGAGGACTGCTTGAGGACAGGAGTTTGAGATTAGTCTGGGCAACATAGCGAGACCCTGTCTCTACAAAAACCAACAACATTAGCCAGGCGTGGTGGCTGGTGCCTGTATTCCCCACTACTTGCCAGGCTGAGGTGGGAGGATGGCTTAAGCCCAGGAGGTGGAGGTTGCAGCGAACCATGATCACGCCACTGCACTTCAGCCTGGGTGAAAGAACAAGACCCTCTCTCTTAAAAAAAAAAAAAAAAAATTAATAAAGCAAAAATCAAAAAGTACTACATTATTATTGGGGGGCAAAATTCAAACAATACAAAAGCATATAAAATAAAAGGCAACAGTGCTCTGCGTCTATCTCCTCATGTCTCAGTTGGCACCAGACTTATTTTCTGGAAATGTTTCCCCTTTACGCATAGTTAAGCTCATGTTGCAAAGACAATTTTGAATGCTGGCTTTTTGTTGTTGTTGTTTAATATTACAGCATAAGCATTTTCCCATGTACTTAAGAACTCTTCTTAAAGACAATTTTATAGCTTGCATAATATTCATTGCACTATTTTCTTGTCTAAATTAGCTGTGATCCAGGCCTTATGTTTCCATGAGGTTTGCTTTCATTATCCATGTCTTAAAGGGTTTCCCCCTGCAAGGAACTACTCCTCTGTTTTCTCCAAGGCAACAGGGAAGTCAGCAAAATCTTCATCCGTGCTCTCCTGGGGCCTCCACAAAACTTTAGTCAAGTGTATTTCAGCAGAGTTCAAGTTTAAAGACTTTCTTTTTTTGTTTTACTTCTTCCCTTGTCTTTATTGCTCACAATAAAGGGACTTATCCATTAGGGATTCCCAGGTGCTGTCATTGCTGATGGCTAAAAAGTATAATGTTTGAACGTTGATGTACTAGATAGAATAGTGCCCCCAACAACCCCACCTCAAAGCCGTATTCATCCAGAACCTCAGAATGCAACCTTATTTCAAATTAGGGCCTTTGCATATGTAACTCGGTAAAATGAAGCCACACTAGATTAGGGTGGGCCCTACATTCAGTGACTGGTGTCCTTATAAGAAGGCCATGTGAAGACAGAGACATACACACAAATGGAGATGGAGACGATGGAGACAGAGATTGGAGTGATGCATTTGTCTACAAGCCAAGGAGAGCCAAGGATGGTGGCCACTGCCAGAAGCCGGAAGAGAGGCATGGAACAGATTCTCCTTAGAGCTCTGGTATGATTTGGCTGTGTCCCCACCCAAATCTCACCTTGAATTATAATAATCCCCGTGTGTCAAGGGCAGGGCCAGGTGGAGATAATTGAATAATGGGGGCAGTTTCCCCCATACTCTTCTCTTGGTAGTAAATAAGTCTCATGAAATTTGATGGTTTTATAAAGGGGGGTTCCCCTGCACACGCTCTCTTGTCTACCACCATGTAAGATGTGACTTTGCTCCTCATTCACCTTCCTCCACGATTGTGAGGTCTCCCCAGCCATGCAGAACTGTGAGTCCATTAAACCTCTTTCCTTTATAGATGATTCAATCTCAGGCATGTCTTTATTAGCAGTGTGAGAACAGAAAAATACAGGCCCCTAAGAAGGAACCAACCCTGCTGACACCTTGACTTTCAACTTCTAGAATTGCAAGAGAATAAATTTCTATTGTTTTAAGCCACTTTCTTTGTGATTTTATTTTTATTTGAAACAGGGTCTCAGCTGGGTGCATTGGCTCACTCCTGTAATCCCAGCACTTTGGGAGGCTGAGGAGGGCGGATCACCTGAGGTTGGGAGTTCGAGACCAGCCTGACCAACAAGGAGAAACCCCCGTCTCTACTAAAAATACAAAATTAGCCGGGCATGGTGGTGCATGCCTGTAATCCCAGCTACTCTGGAGGCTGAGGCAGGAAAATCGCTTGAACCTGGGAGGAGGAGGTTGCGGTGAGCCGAGATTGTGCCATTGCACTCCAGCCTGGACAACAAGAGCGAAACTCTCTCTCAAAAAGAAAAAAAAAAAAAAGAAACAGCGTCTCACTCTGTCACCCAGGCTGGAATGCAATGGTGTAATTATAGCTCACTGCACCCTCCTGGACTCAAGGGATCCTCCCATCTCTCAGCCTTCCAAGTAGCTGGAATTATAGTAGGCGCTACCATGCCCAACTCTTTGTAAAATTTTTTGTAGAGATGGGATCTCGCTATATTGTCCAGGCTGGTCTCAAACTCCTGGCCTCAAGTGATCCTCTCGCCTCTGCCTTCCAAACTACTAGGATTATAGTGGTGAGTCACCACACCCAGCCGCTTTGTGATATTTCATTACGGCAACCCTTGCAAACTAAATACAATGGGCTGTGGCCTCAGAGGGACCTGGGTCTGAGCACAGCTCTGGCACTTGTGTGGAATAGAAGGGCCGTGGATCTGGCTGCCAGGGTCAGCAGACATCTGAGGGGATTCACAGAGACCACGTGCGAAGCCGTGAGCAAAGGGCCAAGCGGTGTGCAGGTGTAGGGGGTCACGTCCTTCTTGATCTCCCCACCTGCTGGCCATTCCTTTCTGGTCAGACAGAGAAAGGACCACAAAGATCCACTTCCCCCCACTTTTAACTGTATCCATATTCTTTCTAGGAGATTTAAGTCGTTTGCCAGAATATACCTTTAATACAAAAAGCCTCCAGGTTGAAAATATGTTGGCTTTAAAGCTTTGGCTGTGACAAAGCAAATTACTTCAGAGCTTCATTTAGTCCTAAATTATTTATAGTGGATTTGCTTTGGGAATACACGTGTGCGCACACACACGCACACAGCCTTAACAGTGATTGCTATATTTTGCAATTAATGGAAATGCTAAAATGAGCATGTATTACCTTCATAATAAAAATATGTTTAGGCTAGGTGCAGTCGTTCATGTCTGTAATGCCAACATTTTGGGAGGCTAAGACAGGAGAATCGCTTGAGGCCAGGGGTTCGAGAGCAACCTGGGTGAGACCCTGTCTCTACAAAAAAAAATTTAAAAGTAGCTGGGTGTGGTGGCAGGGACCTGTAGTCCTTGCTACTCAGGAGGCTGAGGCAGGAGAATTGCTTCAGCCCAGGAGTTCAAGTCCACAGTGAGCTGTGGTTGTGCCACTGCACTCTAGCCTGGGTGACAGAGTGAAACCCTGTTTCTTAAAAAAAAAAAAAAATTTTACTTTATTTTATAGGAAGATGCTGTCTGCCACAAAAACTGATTGTGGATGGAGAGATTCCCTGTAGATGAGAGGCTCCAGGTGGGGAGGAAAATGTAAGTGGGATGTTGGCAATAACTTTTAATGTATGACACCTGGGAACTTCTCAGGTCCAAGAAGTAATTGTCTTTAAGGTGCTGTGGGGTACCATGAGGTCCTGAGGCAAATATGTAGAGAGGGTTGAATTCCCCTCGCGAGGGTGGGATGGGGGTGGTGTGAGACAGCAGAGTCTTGAAAGAGGTTGGTGACTCAGTATGACAATGGGCCAGAATGGCAAAGGAAAATACTTCTCAGTCTTTTCTTGGGCTGCTGTGAATGACAACCAGGAGGGAAGGGGAGGTCTGTGGGCAGAGGAGAAAGCCTCTGGGGTTCACCACAAGAAGGCGGACCACACCTGCCCATAGCCTCCTTCGGCGTCCTCTGGAGGTCCCAATGTCCCTTTCTGTAATAGTTATCTCTGGTGGCTTAACCTCAAAACTTACTGGCTTAACACAGAAAGACACATTTATTATCTCAGGGTTTCTGCAGGTATGGAATTCGGGATTGAATTAGCAGGATAATTCCAACTTGAGGTCTCTCAGGAGGTTTTGGTCAAGATGTCAGCGAGGACTGCAATCATGTGAAAAATTGACTGGGACTGGAGGAGCCGTTTCCAAGGTGGATTGCTCACACAGCTGGCAGATGTGCTGGCTGTTGGCAGGAGGCCTCAGTTCCTTGCTAGCTGGATGCCTCCATAGGGTTGGCTTTTCCCAGAGCAAGTATCCCAGACGGAGCAAGGCGGACACTGCAATGTCTTTTATGACCTAGTTTCAGAGTCACACACACACACACAGAGTATCACTTACACAGTATCTTATTGGTTACGCAGGTTGACTCTATTCAGTGGGAGAGGGGGCGACACACACACACACACAACACAGACAAAACCAAAAGGTGAGAGGGTCTCCTTGGAGGGTGCCATCTTGGAGGCCGGCTGCCACTCTCCGCAGGGCGCCATCTTGGAGGCCGGCTGCCGCATTCTCCATAGAACTAAGCCATGGGTGTACCTTCATCATTGGATCCATGGCTGGGACTGAATGCAGGGAAACCACCTCTGGGGCTGGGAACTTCCAAAACCTGAGCAACAATGTATTCTTTCTGAATCCTCAAAGTGAAGCATTCAAAATATGCCCAGACAAATGTTGAATTAGGGGGAATTCAACATTTCCCCCTAATTCTTTTGTTTGTTTGTTAGAGTCCTGCTGTCACCCAGTCTGGAGTGCAGTGGCGCAATCTTGGCTCACTGCAACCTCCACCTCTCGGGTTCAAGCGATTCTTCTGCCTCAGCCTCCTGAGTAGCTGGGACTAGATGCACCTGCCACCATGCCTGGCTAAAGTTTTTTTTTTTTTTTTTTTTTTTTTGAGATGGAGTTTCACTCTTGTTGCCCAGGCTGGAGTACAATGGTGCAATCTCAGCTCACTGCAAACTCCGCCTCCTGGGTTCAAGTGATTCTCCTGCCTCAGCCTCCCGTTTTCACCATGTTGGCCAGGCTGGTCTGGAACTCCTGACCTCAGGTGATCTGCCCGCCTTGGTCTCCCAAAGTGATGGGATTACAGGCATGAGCCACTGTGCCCGGATGCCCCCAACTCTTTTTAAATCATTTTTCCCTTTTGATATAAATTTTACATACCATGAAATGCTCATATCTTAGGTATACATCTGCCCAGTTTTGAATAATGCTTTACACACCAGGACTTAAATCCCTTTAGAAATATGGAAAGTGGCCGGGCGCGGTGGCTCAAGCCTGTAATCCCAGCACTTTGGGAGGCCGAGGCGGGCGGATCACGAGGTCAGGAGATCGAGACCATCCTGGCTAACATGGTGAAACCCCGTCTCTACTAAAAATACAAAAAACTAGCCGGGCGTGGTGGCGGGCGCCTGTAGTCCCAGCTACTCGGAGGCTGAGGCAGGAGAATGGCCTGAACCTGGGAGGCGGAGCTTGCAGTGAGCCGAGATCGCGCCACTGCACTCCAGCCTGGGTGACACAGCGCGAGACTCCGTCTCAAAAAAAAAAAAAAAAAAAAAAAAAGAAATATGGAAAGTGTCCTCATGCTCCTTCCCAGTCAACTCCCCAGCCCTTGCCACACACACTCACACACTGAGGCAACAACTGTTCTAGTATCTTTCACTGTAGAGTTTTACATGCTCTAGAATTTCAAATTAATTGATCTTTTGTCTGATTTCTTTTCTCTTTTTTTTTGAGATGGAATCTCACTCTGTCGCCCAGGCTAGAGTGCAGTGGCATGATCTCGGCTCACTGCAACCTCCACCTCTCGGGTTCAAGCCATTCTACTGCCTCAGCCTCCCAAATAGCTGGGATTATAGGCACCTGCCACCATGCCCGGCTAATTTTTATATGTTTAGTAGAGACAGGGTTTCACCATGTTGGCCAGGCTGGTCTCAAACTCCTGACCTCGTGATCCACCCACCTCAGCCTCCCAAAGTGCTGGGATTACAGGCATTACAGGCATGAGCCACTGCGCCTGGCTGTCTGATTTCTTTTTTAATTAGCATGTTGATTAATCCATGTTGTCATGCACCAGTAATTTGTTTCCCCTAACTTTTTTTTTTTTTGAAATTTTGAGCCTAGAGAAGAACTTAAATATAGTACCATGAAGCCCCCTGGACCCTTGACCTAGACCTCTACATCGTTAACATTCTGCCATACTGGCTTTCATTCTTTTTGTCTCTCTTCTTTTCTTTTTACTGACCTACTTGAAAGTTGCACATAACAAGACACTTCATCCCTAAACATTTCAGTCCGTGCTCCAAATAACAAAGACATTCTCCCACACAACCACAATACCAGTATTATGCCTAAGATGTTTGATATTGGTACAACATTATTGTCCAACATAGAATCTGTGTTCAATTTCTCTCCTAATGTCTTGTGTTTTCTTTTGAGATGGAGTCTCGCTTCATCGTCCAGGCTGGAGTGCAGTGGTGCGACTGGCTCACTGCAGCCTCTGTCTCCTGGGTTTAAGCAATTCACATACCTCAGCCTCTCGAGTAGCTGGGATTACAGGCACCCACCACTATGCCTGGCTAACTTTTGTATTTTTAGTAGAGATGGGGTTTCAGCATGTTGGCCAGGCTGGTCTTGAACTCCTGACCTCAAGTGATCTGCCTGCCTCGGCCTCCCAAAGTGCTGGGATTACTCTCCTGATGTTCTTTAGAGAAGGGCAGGCACCCGTGGTAGGTAGTGTCGTGGAGTCTGGGAATACAGGGTCTGCTGCTCTGACCTTGACCTTCCTCTTTTGTCTTTCCCTTATTCCCCCGCTGCTCCCCACCTCCTTCCTCTCCCTGGGCATCCAGTGTGCACAGTGCTCTAGCTTGGGTAGCCACCCAGCTCTCCTGAACCTGCTCACGCCTCCTGAGCAGTTGATTTCAGCTCTATTTCTAGGAACTTTCCTTCCTTTTTTATCAGTGCCTGACCCCTCTGTGGTGCGCCCTGTGCCCTCTCATGCACCGGCCCCTGGCATCATTTGAATGAACTTTGGTAATGAACAGGAAAGATCTTGTCCAGTCCTGGGGTACCACAGACACTGGAAAATAGTCCTCCCGCCTCATTTTGTGTGTGTGTGGGGGGGGGCTAGGTCTAACTGCTTAAATAAACCTCTCTCAGTCTTCTCCCTCAACAATAAAGTACTGGGAAGTTTTTCTGGGCTTAAACACCACCTTCTGCCACACAGACACAGATACACGCACACACCCACACATGCACTCACATACACACACACACACACTCACGCACTACACCAGCAGCCTCACACTCAGATCAATTCTCTCCCATCATCAGCCCAAGCCTCTGAGTCTCCATTAGGGTGAAACAGGAGCTACTGAAACCCAACCAGGTAAATACTATGTTCAGAGGCAGAGCCACAGCCCTCTGAGCTCTGTAGTCTCACTGCACCTTGCCCTTGGTAGACCTCCTGGCTAGCCCCAAGCTCCTACTGTCCCATCCAACCTCCCTGATCACTTGGTGGTAGGACAGAAGAAACACACGCTTGGCTCCAGAGAGCAAGGACTTCCTATTTGCCACTCTAAATATTTATACTCGGTTCTGCCACACTTCCCTGCATTGGGGTGTTGAGGACATGCAGTAATGACCTTCTCGCTGCGGTTGGGAGGGAGAGGAAGGACGGGTTCAGGTTTGGAGTTAACAGAGCCAGTGGTGGACTGAAGGCCTGGCCCATCTTAGGGTTCTAGAGCCCAGGGAGCAGCATCGGACCCCAGCAACCGTAGACTACCTGCCTGCCTAGAAAACAGACAGGGACTGTGCAAAGGAGCTGGACCTGGTTTTTTTTTTTTTTTTTTTTTTTTTTTGAGACGGAGTCTCGCTGTGTCGCCCAGGCTGGAGTGCAGTGGCCGGATCTCAGCTCATTGCAAGCTCCGCCTCCCGGGTTTTTACGCCATTCTCCTGCCTCAGCCTCCCGAGTAGCTGGGACTACAGGCGCCCACCACCTCGCCCGGCTAGTTTTTTGTATTTTTTAGTAGAGACGGGGTTTCACCGTGTTAGCCAGGATGGTCTCGAACTCCTGACCTCGTGATCCGCCCATCTCGGCCTCCCAAAGTGCTGGGATTACAGGCTTGAGCCACCGCGCCCGGCCTTTTTTTTTTTTTTTTAAGGAAATCTTGCTCTGTCGCCCAGGCTGGAGTGCAGTGGCACGATCTCAGCTCACTGCAACCTCCGCCTCCCAGGTGCAAGCGATTCTCCTGCCTCAGCCTCCCGAGTATCTGGGATTACTAAATCAGCTACTGCGCCTGGCTAATTTTTGCATTTTTTTTTTTTTTAGTAGAGACAGGGTCTCACCATGTTGGCCAGGCTGGCCTCGAACTCCTGGCCTCAGGTGATCTGCCTGCCTTGGCCTCCCAAAGTGCTGGGATTACAGGTGTGAGCCACTGTGCCCAGCCAGGAGCTGGACATTGAGTCTGAAGACTTTATTCCAGCCTCTGTTGCTGCCTGGGTCTGAAAGCCTGGCCTTGTCCAGCAGCTGGAACCAAGGACCCAGAAAGCTCCAGGTCCCTCTTCAATGCACAGACATGCGTGGTTATGAAAACATCTCAACATGTGGGCAGAAGCCTTTGGCCCCTTCTAGCGGCAGCTGCCTGCTCTTTGTAACTTCATTCACTGTAGGAATCGTGTGCCCCAAAAAATCTCTGTACAAACCACGACCGAAGGGTACCCCTCTTACTTTCAGCAGGGCTGAGTGTATTTATTTTAGACATTGGTTCAACTGGGCTTCTGGATGACATGACAGCCACAGTGGAAATGCTGGTGTCCTGTTTCATCAACTCAGAGGTGGAGAGGTGGCCAGTTACCAGGGAAGTTACACAGGTTGGCCCTTCTCAGTGAGGGAGGGAGCTACACACAAACAGACAAAACCAGGAGGTGAGAGTGTCTCCTTGGAGGGTGCCAACCCAGAGGCAGGCTACCACTCTCCACAGGGTGCCATCTTAGAGGTTGGCTGCCACATTCCCCATAGGACTAAGCCATGGATCTATAGCTGGGAGATTTTGTTTTTGAGACAGGGTCTTGCTTTGTCCACCAAGCTGGAGTGCAGTGGTGCAATCATAGCTCACTCCAGCCTCAAACTCCTAGGCTCAGGTGATCCTCTCACCTCAGCCTCCCGAGTAGCTGGGATTACAGGTGTGAGCCACCATGCCTGGCTAATTTCTTCATTTTTTGTAGAGACAGGGGCTCGCTATGTTGCCCAGGCTATCACCAGGTATTTAAAAAATGAACTCAAGGGACAGGCCTTTGTCATTTAAAGAAGCCAGGAGAAGTGTTATCAGAAAAGGGTGCCAGGGTTGATGGGAGTGAGCCCACCTTGCATTGTTTGCCATCAGTGTCACCCTTCAATGCTTAATCAAGCCCCGCTTCCCCAGGTATGGGGCCTTTCCTAACCTCCGTCCCTCATTCAGATCTGTCTTCCCCTCACTTCTTTCTTTCTTTCTTTTTTTTTTTTTGAGCTGGAGTTTCACTCTTGTTGCCCAGGCTGGAGTGCATGGCACAATCTTGGCTCACTGCACCCTCCGCCTCCTGGTGTTACGCTCCCAGAGCTCCCAAGATGGTGGCGGACACTTCCAAAATGGCGGCAGCCCACTTCCAAGATGGTGGCAAGCCTCACGTTCTCTGACTTGGGGTTCTTGGCCTCATGGATTCCAAGGAATGGAATCTTGAGCCATGCGGTAAGTGTTACAGCTCTATTAGAAGCCGTGGGGTCACAGAAGAGAACCCTGGAACCCAGTGACTAGTGTTCAGCTTGATTAGGACGAACCCAGGCACTTAGCCGTGCAGGAACAATGGCAAGCCTTTAGCCCGATAGGGAGCGGCAATGGGCGCCTCGCTGGATCAGGAGCACGGTGGACGTCCTGCCGGATCCGGAGGGATGGAAGTCAGCGGGGGGTCTGTGATGGTGGCAAACAGCAGTGGTGGACGGAGAGCAAAAGCTCAGCTTGAGGTAACAAACACGGACCAGAAGAGAGTGCAGTTGCAAGATGTAATAGAGTGAAAACAGAGCTCCCATACAAAGGGAGGGGACCCAAAGAGGGTAGCCCTTGCTGGTTCCAATGCCTGGGTTTATATCCCGATCATTGTCCCTCCCACTGTGCTCTCAGGTAGTAGATGATTGGCTATTTCTTTACCTCCTGTTTTTACTAATTAGCATTTTAGTGAGCTCTCTTTACTACCTGATTGGTTGGGTGTGAGCTAAGTTGCAAGCCCAGTGTTTAAAGGTGGATGCAGTGACCTTCCCAGCTAGGCTTAGGGATTCTTAGTCAGCCTAGGAAATCCAGCTAGTCCTGTCTCTCACTGGGTTCAAGGGATTCTCCTGCCTTAGCCTCCCGAGTATCTGGGATTACAGGCACCCACCATCACACACGGCTAATTTTTGTATTTTTAGTAGAGACGAAGTTTTACCATGTTGGTCGGGCTGGTCTTGAACTCTGGATCTCAGGTGATCCACCTGCCTGGGCCTCCCAAAGTGCTAGGAATACAGGCGTGAGCCACCGCGCCTGGCTTCTTCCCCTCACTTCTACGACTCCCCAGCCCCACCACCAAGGCACTACTTGGGCCGCTTGTTCTAGTGTTTGGTCCTAATGTATTCGGGATTTCAGATGGCTTACAAAAATACCAAATGGATTGGGCAAAATGAGAGAAGAAAAAAATTTAAAGCCAGGTTATGTCTTTAGCACTGAGCAAAGCACAGTCTTTTTTTTTTTTGAGGCAGAGTCTCGCTCTGTCTCCAGGCTGGAGTGCAATGGCATGATCTTGGCTCACTGCAACCTCTGTTTCCCGGGTTCAAGCGATTCTCCTGCCTCAGCATCTGGAGTAGCTGGGATTACAGACACGCACCACCACACCCTGCTAATTTTTTGTCTTTTAGTAGAGACGGGGTTTTGCCATGTTGCCCAGGCTGGGAAAAGCACAGTCTTCTACAGTTGCTGGAAGAGGACTGGGATTCTCTCCAAGTTTTTGGGAGGCCAAAGCAAAAGGGCAAATGATCATTGCAGCAGCTGCACAGGCCTTAGGGGTGATCACACTGGTGTTTAGGAATAGCACATCTTGTTGTCTCTCAAAAATGAGAAGAGAGAAAAATCTCCCCCAGTGGGCCCAGCCAAGGAGCACTGATGCACTGTCTCACCTGGGAAGACTGCTCAGCTTTCTTTTTCTTTCTTTCTTTTCTTTTTAAAATAGAGATGGGGTCTCATTATGTTGCCCAGGCTGCTCTCAAACTCCTGGGCTCAAGTGATCCTCTCGCCTCAGCCTCCCAAAGTGCTGGGATTACAGGCATAAGCCACTGCGCCCAGCCCAACTGCTCTGTTTTCATAAGTGTTGCGGGGGCGGAGGGGGGCGTTGTTGGTTGGTTTTGGGGTGGTAGTTCCTTTTTTTGCGTTGTTTTTAATCAAATTCACAAGTTGACTCAAATAACATTGTCATGGTTATTAACCCCTTTGGCAGAAATGAGAAAAATCAAAAGCTATGCAAATAGATCACGAAGAATCAATTCCAGGAAGAGGAAAAGGTGGGAGAGGCATTTTACAGCTTATCAAGATCAAAGGACAGAGACCATCTCTAAACAAAACCAAACCCTGAAACTCACCATCACAGAACTACGTCAAAAGGTTTCTGCATCCCCACTATGGCACCCATTACCATGACTAGCCCAGAGTATTTCCAAACTATTGCTATTCACCATATTTTCCTCAGCACCTCCTATGTGTAACTTAACAATATTTAACAACGGCTTCCTCCATCTCTGGCGGAGATGGATTGAGGCTGCAGTATTTCAATTTGCCAGCAGGTGTCACCCCAGCCAACACGATTCAGAGAAGCCTAAAAAGGTGACGTTCTTTTTCCCTACACCTTTGATGGCACCAAAATGTGTGTGGGCAAGAGCAAAGTCCAAATTCCTAACTGGTACATCCCAGGCCCTTCATATTTGGCCCAACTCATGTTTTACTGCCTTAGTTCTTGCCAGTTCAGGCACACATTCAATCAGCAGAGGTTTATTGAACATTCGTTATTTGTAAGGGGCTATCCGGGGGCTGGAAATGAAAAGATGACAGAGATTTCACCTCTGTTCCAGAGAATTGCATGGCTTGCTCTGCCTAGGAAAGGGCTAAGCTGCTATGTTAAAACGTTAGAGGCCGGGCACAGTGGTTCCCGCCTGTAATCCCAGCACTTTGGGAGGCTGAGGCAGGCAGATCATGAGGTCAGGAGTTCGAGACCAGCCTGGCCAAGAGACCAGACTGGCCAATATGGTGAAACCCCATCCATACTAAAAATACAAAAATTAGCTGGGTGTGGTGGTGGACACCTGTAAAACCAGCTACTTGGGAGGCTGAGGCAGGATAATTGCTTGAACCCAGGAGGCAAAGGTTGCAGTGAGCTGAAGATCATGCCATTGCACTCCAGCCTGGGCAATAGAGCGAGAGTCCGACTCAAAAAAAAAAAAAATTGACTAAGCTGCTACAACAAATATGTGTGCATACATATACACATATATGCTATTAGATATTATGTAGTATATATGTATAGATATGCACATTATACATGTGTATATATGTATGTATATTTGTCATAGCAGCTTAGCCAATGCTATGGGTATGGATAATTATATACTTATATTTCATATATAATTATATATGATATTTTTATATTAATTGCATATAATTATATATACATGATATATATAATTATTCATATTTATAGCATTGGCTAAGCTGCTATGGCTAAGCTGCTAAATTTTTTTTTTTTTTCTGGAGATTGAGTCTCACTCTGTCGCCCACACTGGAGTGCAGTGGTGCCATCACAGCTCACTGAAGCCTCGACCTCCCGGGCTCAAATGATCCTTCCACCTCAGCCTCCTGAGTAGCTGGAATTACAGGTACGGGCCACCACACCCAGCTAATTTTTGTATTTTTCATAGAGATGGCGTCTCACCATGTTGTCCAGGCTAGTCTTGAACTCCTGAGCTCAAGCCATCCACCCTCCTCAACCTCCCAAAGTGCTGGGATTACAGTTGTGAGCCACGGAGCCCAGACTACTAATCTTAATTAGCAGCTATATATGAAATATATATGAAACACGTATATTTCATAGCCAATGCTATGGATATGGATAATTTTATATATGTATATGTTTATATTATATATAATTATATAGGAGATATAATTTTATATCTATATTATGTGTAAATAAATGTATACATAATATAGATATAAAATATGTTTATATTATGTATAAATTTATGTATAAATAATTTATAAATTTATACATAATATAGATATAAATTTATTTATACATATATAGATATAAAATTATTTAACATTTATATATATAAAATTATCCATATCCATAGCATTGGCTAAGCTGCTAAGCTGCTAATCTTAATTATAAGATATAATTATACATATGAGAGGTACATAAGATACTGGATAAGCTACTCAGAGGTTTAAAGAAGATACAATTAATTTATTTTTCCAGCAAAAGACCAGGGGTGGGTGGTCCAGACTGGTTGGGATACTCAGCTCCATCGGGTCAGTCAGGGCCATGGCTTCCTCCCATCCCCTTGCCTCACAGTTCCTAGGATGTTGTCTTTGGCCGCATGGTCAAAGCTGAGTCATAACCTCATCCATGCTTCACCCTGGAGAAGTGGAAGAGAAAAAGTGGAGGGCGTGCAATTTTGCTTTTAAGCAAGAAACACAGAAGTCACACCTAGCACTTCTATTTACATTCTAGGGCATGGACCTACCTACTCCTATGGCCACAAATAGCTGCAAGGAAGGCTGGGAAATGTAGCCTTTTGCTAGGCAGTGATGAGTCTAGTTAGAAATGTCAGGCAGCCTGGGCGACATCGCAAGACTCCGTCTCTACAAAAATAAAGAAATAGACAAATTAGCTGGACATGTGGTATACGCCTGTAGTCCCAGCTACTCAGGAGGCTGAGGCAAGAGGATTGTTTGAGCCCAAGAGTTTAAAGCTGCAGTGAGCTATGATGGCGCTACTACACCCAAGCCTGGGTGACAGAGCAAGACCCTCTCAAATAAAACATAAAATAAAATAAAAACGGGGCAACTAGCAGTCTGGTCAGAAAGCATCTCTCACTTTCACACCTCATTTTATTTTTAATTGGTTTGTGAAACAACTTTGTATCTTCTAGTGTTGCCATCAGTTGCAATTGCATAGTTTAGAAATGCCAGTTCATAGAAATTTCTGGTAAGTAGAATGTCCTGTAGCAGTTTACTGTGCACATTTCATGTTAATGAGACATCTATTACTTCCTCCTCAGGGATGACAAGTGTTATCACAATGGCAATTGAGCTGATAAAATTCCAGTAAAATGAAACTTAGAATCAAGTTGTCTACTCAAGAGAATGCAACATTTGAGTAGGCTCTTGAAGCATGCATAGAAGCTAACCAAGCGGAAAAGAAGGAGGAAAATTCCAGAGTGTGAACAGCATGTGCAGAGACCTGTAGTCTTGTGGGAGACAAGGTATGTTCATTGTGGGGAGTGGATAAGTGTGTAGGGAAGGCAGGTGAGAGAGAAAATGGGGTGGAATCAGGTTGCACCAGGCCTTACACATCAAACTAAGGAAGTTGGATTTTACCCTGCAGAGTAGATGCTTTGGGTGTTGCATTAGTCTGTCCTCACACTGCTATAAACATACCACCTGAGACTTGGTAATTTATAAGCAAAAGAGCTTTAATTGACTCACAGTTCCACCTCTCTGGGAAAGCCTCAGGAAACTTAGAGTCCAGGTGGAAGGAGAAGGAGAAGCAAGTACCTTCTTCACAAGGCAGCAGGAGAGACAGCACAGGGGAAACTACCACTTATAAACCATCAAATCTTTTGAGGACTCACTATTGTGAGAATAGCACAGGAGAAACTGCCCCCATGATCCAGTCACCTACCACGAGGTCCCTCCATCGATACATGGGGATTATAAGTCGAGACAAGATTTAGGTGGGGACACAGAGCCAAACCATATCAGGAGGTCCTTCCAAGTCCAAGAGCCATGACCATGTCCAAAAATTCTGTCACTCCATGGTTTGGGGTCCAGGTAGCCAGCTGATAGGTGTTTTTGTTGTTTTTGTTGTTTGAGATGGAGTCTCACTCTGTTGCCCAGGCTAGAGTCCAGTGACACCATCTCGGCTCACTGCAACCTCCGTCTTCTGGGTTCAAGCGATTATCCTACCTCAGCCTCTTGGGTAGCTGGGATTACAGCTGCCCACCACCACGCCTGGCTAATGTTTGTATTTTTAGTAGAGACGGGGGTTTCACCATGTTGGCCAGGCTGGCCTCGAATTCCTGACCTCAGGTGATCCGCCCACCTTAGCCTCCCAAAGTTCTGGGATTACAGGCATAAGCCACCCTGCCCAGCCCCCAGTTGATAGTATTTGACCCTCACTGTCTTGCTCATAGTTAGCTGACAGCTCCACGGATGAACACCTGACCCGGGACAGGCAAATCTGATCCTTCCTCTCAGGAATCTGAAAGTGGGATTGAAACCACTGCTTATTGCTGACCTGTGTCTAGAACAATAACAAATACACTGGAAACGGTGGGGCAGCCCTAAGAGCTGTGTAAGTGCAGAATCAGACAAAGCTGTTCTGCAGGGGACAGACAACCGAAGCAGGTGTGCAGAGCAAAGCAGGGATGAGAGTCAGAAAAGGTATATGTGGGTTTCCACCCAGACTCCAATTCCTAGTTCCTTTTCCTCCCTAAGGCTGGGCAGCATTTTCCACTGCTTGGGTTGCGTAGTACCCCTTTATTGTCCTCTTTTCTTTTTTCCTTCAAATAGCTTGAGTAATAAATTATTTACAGCATAGGCTAAACGGCTGCTGCCGCCCAAAAGACTCCCAAATATAGCTCCAACAGGATAGTTTACCTATTATATCTGTAGGCAGGCAGTCCAGGGAGGCTGGGGGCTCCGAGGCACTAGGACATCCAGGGAACCAGGCTTTTTCTCTCTGTTTCCCAGCAGTCCATGTCTTAAAGTATTGCTTTTCTCTGCAAGATCAAAGCTAGCTCCCAGCACCACACCTACATACCAGGGAGGAATATGCTTGGGATTTAGAAGGGCAAGACTCAGAAATGGTATACACCACTTCTGCTCACAACTCATTGGCCAAAACTTAATAATAACCCCACCTAGCTGCAAGACGGTCTGGGAATATAGGTCTTAGTTGGACAGCTGAAATCCTATTCTATGGAAGAAAGAGAGAATAGATAATGAAGGAACAATTCACTGTCTGCCTGATGGTTTCTGTAAATGGCACCCAAAGAACCCCCATTTGAGCTCCATGTAGCTTTTCTTGACCGCTTCAAGCTGAGCTGATGACTCCCTTTTCTGTACGTGGTTCTCAGCCTGTATCACTGCTCTGTGCTCATCTGTTTGTTGGTTAGTTGGTTGGGTTTCGTTGTTGTTGTTGGTGAGATGGGGTCTTGCTCTGTCATCCAGGCTAGAATGCAGTGGCACAATCACAACTGACTGCAGTCTCAACCTCTGAGGTTCAAACAATCCTCCCACCTCAGCCTCCCAAGTAGCTGGGACTATAGGTATGTGCCACCATGCCCAGCTAATTAAAAAAATTGTTTTTAGTAGAGACGAGTCCTCCCTATGTTGTCCAGCCTGGTCTCTAATTCCTGGGCTCAAGGGATCCTCCTGCCTAGGCCTCCCAAAGTGTTGGCATTACAGGCATGAGCCACCGTGCCTCGCCTCATTCATCTGTTAATTTATCTATATGGAAGAGACAGTTAGTGATCTCTAATTTCTGCTCCTTTCCACTTCCTTGGTAGTTAAGTCCCCCTCCCCCAAGTGTTATGTTTGGCACATTGCTAAATGGAATAAAGCTGACATTTGCCAGGCTCCCTTACTACGAGGTATGGTAATATGATTCGGTTCTGGGCTGGACGCAGTGGCTCACACCTGTAATCCCAGCACTTTGGGAGGCCAAGGCTGGAGGATCACTTGAGCCCAGGAGTGTGAGATCAGCCAGGGCAACAGAGCAAAACCTTGCCTCTGCAAAAATTATGAAATAGCTGGGTGTGGTGGCACAGCCTGTAGTCCCAGCTGCTCAGGAGGCTGGAGTGGGAGGATCCTTGAGCCTGGGAAGTCGAGGCTTTAGTCAGCCATGATTGTGCCACTGCACTCCAGCCTGGGTGACAGAATGAGACTCCATTTCAGAAAAAAATAATAAAGTTCTGGCCAGTGAGATGACAGCTTCCAGGAAACCCTATAAAAGATAGCTGGCATGCACCCATTGCCAATTCTTTCTCTCTTCCACATTTCTCTTGGTTGGAATAGCAGTGCAATGGCTGGAGCTATGGCAGCTGCCTAGGACCATGAGATATCCTGGGAGTGGAAGCCATACATGTTAGAGCAACAAGACAGAAGTCTTGGTTCACAACACTGTGGTGTGCCATACTAGCTCTGGGATACTACATACATTATTTCTGAGAGAGAAATAAACTGTTTTATTGTGGAGGGATCTCCTTTACTCCCAGCCAAACCTAATCCTTATCCTACAACCTGTGTCCTTGAAATTTTCCAATGGACTACCAGCCCTGAAGAGCAAGGACTGATTCTTGTTCACCTGTGCACGTCTAGTGCCCTTTCTTCAGATTATATCCATGGATACGAGGCAAATTTCACTTTGACCCTAGTCAGGTTGGTTCCTTTCCACAAATAGTCCACTAGACCTTCAGGGTAACACTATTAGGCTTTGCCAGTCCACTCACTTTCTTTCTTTTCTTTCTTTTTTTTTTTTTTTTTGAGACAGAGTTTCGCTCTTGTTGCCTAGGCTGGAGTGCAATGGCGCAGTCTTGGCTCACCACAACCCTCCTGGGTTCAAACGATTCTCCTGCCTCAGCCTCCCGAGTAGCTGGGATTACAAGCATGTGCCACCACACCCAGCTAATTTTGTATTTTTAGTAGATACGAGGTTTCTCCATGTTGGTCAGGCTGGTCTCAAACTCCCAAACTCAGGTGATCCTCCTGCCTCGGCCTCCCAAAGTGCTGGGATTACATGTATGAGCCACCGTGCCCAGCCTGACTCACTTTCTTACTCATGCAAGCACGGTTTCCAGCCCACTCTATTCTGCTCAGATCCTCTCACTCTCAGGCTGACCTAGCTGCTAAGATTCAGAAAAATCGAAGTGTTTAAGCCAATAGTTGCCTGTTCTTCCCAACACCAACTGAAAGGCTCACCTTTTCCTCTCCTTGCCTCTTGTTATAGCAGGGGTTGCTGTTTCTTCCATCAAAGGTGAGGCTCTCATTCTTGCCTTGCATCTTGGCCAAGAGTCCTTGGTAGGAACATAGAACTGTCTATCATCCCTTCATTCTCCTGTCTCAATCTCCAGCTCTTTCAGATCTTTTCTACTGATTCCATAATATGCACAAGTCATGTTCAGTAAGAACAAAACAACACACATACACAGCCTTAACACGTCATCTCCACTCGTATCCCCTTTGCAAGTAAACTTCTCCAAAGAATGGGCCATACCCACTGTCCCATGGCCTCATTTCCTGTTCATTCTTCACCCCAATCAGTGTCATCACCCAAGACGCTCCTGTTGCTAATGTCAGCAGACGTGTTTCCGTCCTCTTCTTTCCCTCTCAGCAGTGGTGAATCATGTTAGCTGCCATGCCTTGGCTTCCGGTGGACCTGGCCTCTTCCTCATACCTCTGCAGAGCCTTCCTCTTCTGCTCAGTTATTCACATAATGGTTGGCCGGAAGGTACTAGATGCACTCTTTTTTCTCACTCTGTCCTCTTCACTACCTGACCGCCTCCTGTGGCTAATTTTTGTATTTTTAGTAGAGACAGGGTATCTTTTTTTCCCCCGTTTTTAATCTAGAGAAAGGGAATTGTAACACCTGTTTCACGGGGTTGTTGTGAAGATTAAATGATATCTACACAATGTGCCCAACAGAGTTCCCTGTGCATAAAATTGCATATCATATACTCAGATACTCTTAGTCCCTTCTTCTTCCTGTAACCAACAGGAACCAACCACTGGTGAACCACAAGACAGAGAATTCCTGACCCAGTCCTCAGCCACAGTCTGCCTGTACTTCCTGCTCTCTGGGTTCTCGTGGTGGCTACCTGTTGCATGGTGGTCAAGGATGACGTCTTCTCGGTAATCCATGCTCTTTGTCTTACCCGTTTCCCAGTAAAAACAGAAAAGGTGACATAAATAAGAAATAGGACATCAAGGCCAGGTGCAGTGGTTCACGCTTGTAATCCCAGCGTGTTGGGAGGCCAAGGAGAGTGGATCATTTGAGGTCAGGGGTTCAAGACCAGCATGGCAAACATGGTAAAACCCTATCTCTACTAAAAATACAAAAAGTAGCCGGGCGTGGTGGCAGGTGCCTGTCATCCCAGCAACTTGGGAGTCTGAGGCAGGAGGATCGCTTGAGCCTTGGAGGCGGAGGTTACAGTGAGCTGAGGTCATGCCACTGCCCTCTCCAATCTGGACAACAGAGTGAGTCCCTGTTTCCAAAAAAAAAAAAAAAAACCAAGCACATCGAGGGGTGGGGCTGGGCGAATTCTAAGACTATCATCAATTACTTTCAAGCAAGGCAATTTGGCTGGGCGCAGTGGCTCATGCCTGTAATCCCAGCACTTTGGGAAGCCGAGGCAGGCGGATCACTTAAGGTCAGGAGTTCAACACCAGCCTGGACAACATGGTAAAACCCTGTCTTTACTAAAAATACAAAAATTAGCTGGGCATGATGGTACATGCCTGTAATCCTAGCTACTCAGGAGGCTGAGGTGAGAGAATGGCTTGAGCCTGGGGGACGGAGGTTGCAGTGAGGTGAGATCATGCCACTGCACTCCAGCCTGGGCGATAGAGTGAGACTCTGTCTCAAAATAAATAAATAAGTAAATAAATAAGCAACTTAATCATTCCATTTTTATGTAATGCCTCCCTAGGCACAATGCCTGAGACTACAGACTGGGACAGACAATGGAAATAAGCAAAGGGTGAAAAACACATTTCCTGATGCCTCCAACCTGCCAGCCTAAGGAAGTCTAACTAGACACAGCGGTTCTCAGTCTCATCAGCGCCAACTCCCCTAAATATATAAATATACTTTTATAGTATACAAATGTGATAAATACACTGTGTTTATTAATCATCAGTGATATATAAATTTTATTTTATTTTTTATTGCCACGTCCAACCTGGGCAACATAGTAAGACCCTCATCTCTCTAAAAAAAAAAAATGCTTGAACAAGGGATCTCTCTGTATTTGTTTTTACAGCTGTATATGAATCTACAATTATCTCCAGAAAAATCTGAATTAAAAATGAGATGTGGCCGGGTGTGGCAGCTCACATTTTGGGAGGCTGAGGCAGGTGGATCACTTGAGGTCAGGAGTTCGAGACCAGCCTATCAACATGGTGAAACCCCATTCCTACTAAAAATACAAAAAATTACCTGGGCGTGGTGGCGGGTGCCTGTAATCCCAGCTACTTAGGAGGCTGAGCCAGGAGAATCACTTGAACCCGGGAGGCGGAAGTTGCAGTGAGCCAAGATAGCGACAGTGCACTCCAGTCTGGGCAACAAGAGTGAAGCTCCGTCTCAAAAAAAGAAAAAAAGAAAAAAAAGATGCAGCTCATGGAACGTGCCTGCAGTTCTTGGAGTTCCTGCAGCTCTTGGGGTTCCTGTGTCTTTTTTCGCTGTCCGAGCTGGACCTACACACCAGCAACCATGTCTAAGGGACCTACAGTTGGTACTGATCTTGGCACCACCTACTTTTGTGTGGGTGTTTTCCAACATGGAAAAGTAGAGGCAATTGCCAATGATCAGGGAAGCTGAACTACTCCAAGCTATGTTGCCTTTACAGACACCAAATGATTGGTTGGTGATACCACAAAGAATCAAGTTGCAGTGAACCCCAGCAACACAGTGTTCAGTGCCAAATGTCTGATTGGATGCAGATCTCATGATGCTGTTGTCCAGTGTGATGTAAAGCATTGGCCCTTCATGGTGGTGAATGAAGCTGGCACGCCCAAGGTCCAAGGAGGATACAGGGGAGAGACAAAAAGCTACTACCCAGAGATGTCCTCTGTGGTTCTGACAAAGATGAAGGACATTGCAGACGCTGATCTTGGGAAAACAGTTACCAATGCTATGGTCACAGTGCCAGCTGACTTTAACAACTCTCAGCATCAGGCTACCAAAGATGCTGGAACTATTGCTGGTCTCAATGTACTTAGAATTATCGATGAGACAACTGCAGGTGCTATTGCTTATGGCTTAGACAGAAAAAGGTTGGAGCTGAAATAATTATGCTGATCTTTGAATCAGCATAATTCTGATTGGGAGGTGGCACTTTTGATGTGTCAGTCCTCACTATTGAGAATGGGATCTTTGAAGTCAAATCTACAGCTGGAATGCCAGGCATGGTGGCTCATGCCTATAATCCTGGCACTTTGGGAGGCCGAGGTGGGCAGATCACTTGAGGTCAGGAGTTCAAGACCAGCCTGGCCAAAGTGGTGAAACCCCATCTCTACTAAAATACAAAAATTAGCCAGGTGTGGTGGTGTGCACCTGTAATCCCAGCTACTTGGTAGGCTGAGATAGGAGAATCACTTGAACCCAGGAGGCAGAGTTTGCAGTGAGCCAAGGTCATGCCACTGCACTCCAGCCTGGGCAACAGAACAAGACTCCATCTCAAAAAAAAAAAAAAAATTTACACCTGGAGAACTCACTTGGGTGGAGAAGACTTTGACAACCTAATAGTCAACCATCTTATTGCTGAGTTCAAGGGCAAGCATAAGAAGGATGTCAGTGAGGCTGAGCGTCGTGGCTCCCACCTGTAATCCCAGCACTTTGGGAGGCCGAGGCGGGCAGATCACGAGGTCAGGGGTTTGAGACCAGCCTGACCAACATGGTGAAACCCCATCTCTACTAAAAATACAAAAATTAGCCGGGTGTGGTGGCATGCGCCTGTAGTCCCAGCTACTCGGGAGGCTGAGGCAAGAGAATCGCTTGAACCCAGGAGGCGGAGCTTGCAGTGAACCGAGATCACACCACTGTACTCCAGGCTGGGCAACAGAGCAAGACTCCGTCTCAAAAAAAAAAAAAAAAATTAAAAAAATAAATAAATAAAAAAGAAGGATGTCAGTGAGAACAAAAGAGCTATCTCACACTTTCGTATGGTTTGTGACTGTGGTAAGTATAACTCTCTCTTCCAGCACCCAGGCCAGTATCGAGATTGATTCTGTCTATGAAGCAATCGACTTCTATACCTCCATTACCAATGCCTGATTTGAAGAATCGACCTGAAGGACTGACTTGTTCCATGGCACCATGGACCCCGTAGAGAAAGCCCTTTGAGACACCAAACTCAACAAGTCACAGATTCATGATATTGTCCTGGTTGGTGGTTCTACTCATATCCGTAACCTTCAGAAGCTTCTCCAAGACTTCTTCAATGGAAAAGAACTGAAGAGGAGCATCAATCCTGATGAAGCTGTTGCTTATGGCACAGCTGTCCAGGCAGCCCCCCTACCTGGAGACAAGTCTGAAAATGTTCCAGATTTGCTTCTGTTGGATGTCACTCCTCTTTCCATTGGTATTGAAACTGCTGACGGAGTCACAACTGTCCTCATTAAGTGTAATGCTACCATTTTTACCAAGCAGACACAGAATTTCACTGCTTACAACCAGCCTGGTGTGCTTATTCAGGTTTATAAAGATGAGCATTCCATGACCAAGGATTACAGCCTGTTTGGCAAGTTTTGGGGCTTTTTAAATTTTTTTTTAAATGAAGAAAAGATGTTTATTTTGGCTCATGGTTCTGCAGGCTGTACAGGAAGCGTGGTGCAAACATCTCGTTTATGGCATGAGCCTTAGGGAGCTTACAATCATGGTGGAAGTTGAAGGGGAGCAGTGTATCACATGGCCATAGAGTGAAGAGGAGGATCCCAGACTCTTTTAAACAACCAGATCTCACATCAACTAACTGAGCAAGAACTCACTCATCGCCAAGGGAATGGTGCTAAGTCATTCATGAGGGATCCACCCTCATGACCAAATCACCTCCCACCAGGTCCCAGCTTCACCTCTGGGAATCAAATTTCAACATGACGTTTAGAGATAGAAAACATCCAAACCACATCACAAGGTCTCTAGATGGGTTTTTTTACTGGAAATTTCCATTTCTAAGTGTGATATGTAAAAGAAACATAAGGGGAAGAATTTTGAGATGCATTTTCATCTTATTTTATCACAAATTTATTGAGATATTCGTAAATACAATAAACGTCATTCTTTTAAAGTATACAATTTGACATGTTTTGGTATATATGCAGTGATACACAACTATCACTGTTTTCTAATATTATAATAGTTTGGCTGGGCGTGGTGGCTCATACCTGTAATCCCAGCACTTTGGGAGGCTAAGGCCAGCGGATCACTTCAGATCAGGAGTTCAAGACCAGCCTGGTCATCATGGTGAAACCCCGTGTCTACCAAAAATATGAAAATCAGCCAGGCATGGTGGTGGGCAACTGTAGTTCCAGCTACTCGGGAGGCTGAGGCAGGAGAATTGCTTGAACGTGGGAGGCAGAAACAGAGGTTTCAGTGAGCCGAGATCATGCCACTGCACTCCAGCCTGGGCAACAAGAGCAAAACTCTGTCTCAAAAACAAACAACCAACCACCACAAAAAATATTATAATAGTTTGATCAACCTGAAAAGAAATCCCATATCCACTAGCCGTCGTTCTCCATTCACCTATTCCTCCCTCTAGAGAACATCAGTCTACTTTCTGTCTCTATGGATTGGCAAGTTTGAACTCACAGGCCTACTTCCTGCACTCCACTGTTCCTCAGATCAAAGTCACTTTTGACACTGATGCCAATGGCATCCTCAATGTCTCTGCTGTGGACAAGAGTACAGAAAAAGAGAACAAGATTACTGTCACTAATGACAAGAGCCATTTGGACAAGGAGATATTGAGTTGTGGTCCAGGAAGCTGAGAAGTGCAAAGCTGAAGATAAGAAGCAGAGGGACAAAGTGTCATCCAAGAATTCACTTGAGTCCCATGCATTCAACATGAAAGCACTGTTGAAGATGCATTCAACATGAAAGCACTGTTGAAGATGCATTCAACATGAAAGCACTGTTGAAGATGCATTCAACATGAAAGCACTGTTGAAGCATCGTTACTCTTCGAGGCAAGATTAACGATGCAGACAAACAGAAGATTCTTGACAAGTGTAATGACATTATCAACAGAATCAGACTGCAGTGAAGGAAGAATTTGAACATTAGCAGAAAGAGCTGGAGATAGTCTGCAACCCCATCATTACCAAGTTGTACCAGAGTGCAAGAGGCACTCAGGAGGAATGCCTGCGGGATTCCCTGGTGGGGGAGCTCCTCCCTCTGTTGGTGCTTCCTCAGGGCCCACCATTGACGAGGTTAATTAAGCCAACCCAAGAAAAGATGTAGCATCGTTCCACACAGTGAAAACATGGAAGGACTTAAATTTGTAGCAAATTCTATGGCAGCTTTAAAGTTCAGCTGCTATAGTAAATTACTGGGCATTCTCAATACTTAAATATGGAACACGTGCACAAGGGAAGGAAATAACGTTGCACTTTATAAGCACTGTATTGTAAGTGGAAAATGCAATGTCTTAAATAAAACTGTGTTTAAGATTGGAAAAAATGAGATGCAGGTAAATGTTATGTTACCTGTATTTTACCCTAATTTTTTAAAAAATGAGATGCAATTCACACCCATCAGATTGGCAGACATGGAGAAGTTTAATAATACTCAACTCGGCAGGAATGGAGAAAAGAGAAATTCTTAAACATTTGAGGAGCATAAATGAGTAAATTACCATGGAGAACAACTCAGAATTACCTAGTAAGATTGGAAATGCAAATGTTCTATCAGCCAGAAATTCCAGTTCTAATAAACTATTGTGAAACACTCCCACATATGAACAAGGATATTTGTATGAGACATTCTTTGGAATATTGTTAGTGATGGTGCAAAATAGAAAACAAAGTGTTCATCAGTGTTTCCTTTTATTTAAAAATGTTTAATTTAAAATTTTTTAAATTAAAAATATTTCCCGTTATTAAAAAAAGCAAGTAGTGTGTAAATATTGATGTGGAACAGGAAATGTGAATGGCAATGTCTAATTTGATTCCATGGTTTGAGGAACTGTGCACTGCCCGACAGGCACATATACCATTAGTAAGTAATTGTGGTTGTTTAAGAATACAATTACAATTTTATTTTTCGTATTTAAAAAGTCACATTTCCATGCTGCCTGCCAAAACTTAACAGATAACGTACTAGGTCATTAACACATCCTTGTCTATTTGAAAACCTCCAGACAGACAGGCAGCTGAGCCTTGGAGCTTTGGCAATGGGAATTATTGCTTGGCTAGTAACAAACAGTGTTCTGAGGACTCAAAGATACTAAGGAGGGCACAGCCTTGAGGAGCCAAGGGTGATTGTTGGAAAATACAAATGCAACATTCAAGACACAGGAAGTTAAGAAGTGATTCACATGAACCAAGACCGCACCACTGCACTCTAGCCTGGGCGACAAGAGTGAAACTCCATCTCAAAAAAAAAAAAAAAAGAAGGCGATGCAAGACACTGATGAGTCTATGGAACCCAGAACAGAATCCATCTATGGGGCAATGTAGTAGCCGTCCCCCAGTAATCCCAGCCTCCTGGTATTCATGCCCTTGTGTAGTCTCCTCCCACAGTGAATCAGAGTTGGCTCTGTGTGGCCAATAAAATATGATAGAAATGATAGCATGTGGCTTTGAAGGCTAGATCATAAATGGTATTGCCAATTCCACCTTGGTGTCTGGGATTATTTGCTCTGTGGGAATCCATCCACCATATTGTCAGGACATTCAGAGAAACCCAAGGAGAGCCCCATGGAGAAAGGATCTGAGGCCCCCAACCACCAGCCAGCACCAATTTGCCAGCCATGTGAACCACACTGAAAGTGAATCCTCCAGCCCCAGTGAAGCCTGCAGATAACTGCAGTCCCAGCCGACATATGACTCCAACCTGATGAGCGACTCTGAGCCAGAACCACCAACTCAGCTGCTCTTGAATTCCTGACCAATAGAAACTGTGAAATAATAAATAAGTACTATTACTTTGAAAAAATTTCTTTTTTTTTTTTTTTTTTTTTGAGACGGAGTCTCGCTGTGTCTCCCAGGCTGGAGTGCAGTGGCGTGATCTCGGCTCACTGCAAGCTCCGCCTCCCGTGTTCACGCCATTCTCCCGCCTCAGCCTCCCAAGTAGCTGAGACTACAGGTGCCCGCCACCACGCCCGGCTAGTTTTTTGTATTTTTAGTAGAGACGGGGTTTCGCCGTGTTAGCCAGGATAGTCTCGATCTCCTGACCTCGTGATCCACCCGCCTCGGCCTCCCAAAGTGCTGGGATTACAGGCTTGATGAAAAAATTTCTTGAGCTATACACTGAAGATTTGGGTACTTCAGCATATATGTTATACTTCAATAAAAAATTATAAAATTTAATAATTATTTAATGCAGAAAATAAATGTAATGTCGTAATAGTTATATAAAAGATAAATAAAATAAAGCTAATTTATGAAAGGTACTTTAATATAAAAATGCTTGGCCACTACAACTCCAGAAGACCCAAGAAGTAGCTTAAGGCTCACATCTTAAAAATCATCTTCAGCTGGGCGCAGTGGCTCATGCCTGTAATCCCAGCACTTTGGGAGGCTGAGGCGGGTGGATCACCTGAGGTCAGGAATTCGAGACCGGCCTGGCCAACATGGCAAAATCCCGTCTCTACTAAAAATAACAAAAATTAGCTGTGCAAGATGGTGGTCATCTGTAATCCCAGCGACTCCAGAGGCTGAGGCAGGAGAATCACTTGAACCCAGGAGGGGGAGGTTGCAGTGAGCCAAGATTGCACCATTTTACTCCAGCCTGGGCAACAGGAGTGAAACTCTGTCTCAAAAAAAAAAAAAAAAAAAAAAATCATCTTCATGTATGTGCTTTATGGTACTAACGCAGGCTGAGACAAGTGTATTGAACTGGTGACTTGACTACTATAAGCAGCGCTGCCATTAGTGACTTGATTTTCCAAAACAGTAAATGTGGCAGATTATATTTTCCACAAATGGTCACACAAGCATTTCTGGTCCCACCTGCTCTTCCAGAGCCTTGCCACTCCCCACTTGAAATTGGGTGGACTTGTGTGACTGCCTAAACAAAATAAAAGACTAAGTCAAAAAAGGTCATATGGTGCCGGTAAACTTTCAGTGTCCTTTACGGACCCCAGACATTACACTTACTAGACAAAGACTTTAAATCAGCTGTTAAAAATATGTTCAAAGGACTAATATGTTTAAAGAACTAAAGGAAAGCATAAGAACAATGTGCACCATACATACAACATCAATTATGATATAGAAATTATATTGGCCGGGCGCGGTGGCTCAAGCCTGTAATCCTAGCACTTTGGGAGGCCGAGACGGGCGGATCACGAGGTCAGAAGATCGAGACCATCCTGGCTAACACGGTGAAACCCCGTCTCTACTAAAAAATACAAAAAAAACTAGCCGGGCAAGGTGGCGGGCGCCTGTAGTCCCAGCTACTCGGGAGGCTGAGGCAGGAGAATGGCGTAAACCTGGGAGGCAGAGCTTGCAGTGAGCTGAGATCCGGCCACTGCACTCCAGCCCGGGCGACAGAGCCAGACTCCGTCTCAAAAAAAAAAAAAAAAAAAAAAGAAATTATATTAAAAAAGAACCAGATAGAAATTCTGAAGTTGAAAAGTACAAAACCTGAAATAAAAAATTCATTAGAGGGGTACAACAGCAAACTTGAAGACAGGTCAACTGAGATCATCCAATCTGAGGAATAGAAGGAAAATAAATGGATAAAAATAAACAAGAGACTCAGATCTTTGAGCCACCATCAAGCATATCAGCCTATATATAATGGGAGTCCCAGAAGAGAGGAGAGAGAGAATGGGGCATAATTCATATGTCAAATAATAATGACCTACAACTTCACAAATTTGATGAAAAACGTTAATATACACATCCAGAACCTCACCAAACTCCAAGTAAGATAAACTCAAAGAGATCAACACCTAAAAACATCCTAATCCAACTGCTGAAGGCAAGGACAAAGAATCTTGAAAGCAGCAAGAGAGAAGTGCCTTGTCACATACAGTAAGGCCTCAATAAGATTAACAGAGAATCTCTCATCAGAAATCATGGAGATCAGAAGTCACTGGGGTGACATATGAAGTGCCGAAATTAAAAAGTATTGTCAGTCAAAAATTCTATATCCAGTAAAGCTATCCTTTAAAGGTGAAGGAGAAATAAAGACATTCACTGGTTAAACACAGAAAACTGTGGGTCAGGCATGGTGGCTCATGCTTGTAATCTCAACACTTTGGAAGGATGAGGCAGGGTGATCACTTGAGCACTAGAGTTTGAAGTTGCAGTGAACTATGATTACACTACTGCACTCCAGCCTGGGTGACTGAGACCTTGAACAAATAAAAGGAAATAGACGGTAATTCTGACCCACACAAAGGAATAAAGCACTAGTAATGGTACCTCCTATATAGGTAAATGTAAAAGACATAAATGATTTTTGTGTGTGTATAAGTCTTTCCTTCTTCTACCTGATTTAAAAGATAACTGAATAAGCAATAATTATAAAACTGTATTGGGCTTATTTTGTATGACTGTAATAACACAAACTAGTGGTGAAGTAATAGAACTATATAGGAACAAAGCTCTTGTATATTATTGAAATTAAGTTGGTATTAATTTAAAGTAGATGGTTATAACTTAAGATGTTAACTGTAATCACAAGGGCAACAGAGAACATAAATAGAAAATATAGTAAGAGAAATGATAAGAGCTGAGTGTGGTGGCAAACACTTATAGTCCCAGCTACTTGGAAGGCTGAGGTGGGAGGATTGTTTGAGCCCAGGAGTTCAAGTTTAACCTGGGCAACATAGCAAGATCCCATCTCTAAAAAAAAAGAAAGTTGGGAGGCTGAGGCGGGTGGATCATGACGTCAGGAGTTTGAGACCAACATAGTGAAACTGAAACCCCATCTCTACTAAAAATACAAAAATTAGTCAGGCCTGGTGGCACACGCCTGTAATCCTAGCTACTAAGGAGGTTGAGGCAGGAGAATCGCTCGAACCTTGAGGCGGAGGTTGCGGTAAGCCAAGATTGTGACCTTGCACTCCAGCCTGGGCGACAGAGCAAGACTCTGTCAAAAAAAAAAAAGGAAAGAAAAAATAAATGACAAGAGAATTAAAATGGTACATGAGAAAATATCTAACACAAAAGAGGGCAGTAATAAAGGAATAGAAGAACAATAAAATGCCATAAGACATATAGAAAACAAATAGCAAAATGGCAGATAAAAATCCTACAATAATTACATTAAATATAAATTGATTAAACACTTCAATCAAAGGGAAATATTGAGAGAAGGATGAAAAACACATGATTAAACTACATGCTGTCTAGGGGAGACTCACTTTATTTTTTATTTTTTGTATTTTTGAGATGGAGTTTCACCCTTGTTGCCCAGGCTGCAGTCTTGCCCCAGCCTCTCAAGTAGCTGGGATTACAGACGCTGCTACCATGCCTGGGTAAGGTCTGTATTTTTTTAGTAGAGACGGGATTTCACCATGTTGACCAGGCTGGTCTTGTACTCCTGACCTCAGGTAATCCGCCCACCTCGGCCTCCCAAAGTGCTGGGATCACAGGCGTGAGCCACTGCACCTGGCCTGGGGTTCTTTATTCCTCAAGCCCCAGACCATGGTAGGCAGCCCTCCTTCCTCTGTTCTGTCACCCCCACTCCCTAGCCACAGTGAGGGGAATGGAAAATGAGAAGCCAGGAGGGCCTCTGCCAGGGAAGGCTACCCTAGATGTGTGGTGAGCACGGTGCGGCAGCGGCTGCGGTAGCAGCTGCCACAGGCCCCTCCCTAAAAATTAAGTCCCTGTAGCCACAGCTGTGGGGGAAGTAAAACCGCCTTTGCAAAATTATAACTGAGACAGTGAAAGAGATCTAACCTAACCGACTCCATACTGGTTCTACCTTTAAGCTGTCCTTGTTCCTTCCTGGGCCAAGGCTGAACTAACTTTGAGAGGAACTTAGTTTATAGCTTAAAACAAAGATGATAGCAGCCTTTTCCCAAAACAAACCTCCTTCTTGCCTGGGGACTAGACTGCCTTTATAGGACGAACAAATTAGCCACGAGATTAGAAATTATGGTTTAGGAGTCCTGCAGCTGGAGGCTACAAGATTCTGACCCTCCCTAAACTGCTCCTAAAATCAGTGCTTGAGATATTTTGCAGACCCTGCACTTGATGGATCAGCTGGCACCACCCAGATCCATAAACTGGCTCATCCGATCTCTTGGCCTCCACCTAGGAACTGACTCAGCACAAGATGACAACGTCAACTCCCTATGATTTCATCTCTGACTGGACCGATCGGCACTCACAGCTCACTGGCTTCCCCGCTTCCGGTAAGTTGTCCTTAAAAACTCTGATGCCAGGCCTGGCGCAGTGGCCGATGCCTGTAATCCCAGCACTTTGGGAGGCAGGCGGATCACTTGAGGTCAGGAGTTTGAGACCAACCTGGCCAACATGGTGAAACCCTGTCTCTACTAAAAATACAAAAACTAGCCTGGCATGGTGGCGGGCACCTGTAATTCCAGCTACTTGGGTGACTGAGGCACAAGAATCAAGTGACAATCACTTGAACCTGTGAGGCAGAGGTTACCTGAGACTGAGTTTCCCCATCTCTACTAAAAATACAGAGACATGGGCATGATGTCACATGCCTGTAATCCCAGCTACTTGGGAGGCTGAGACAGGAAAATCACTTGAATCTGGGAGGCAGAGGTTGCAGTGACCCGAGATCATGCCACTGCACTCCAGCCTGGGTGACAGAGCGAGACTCCATCTCAAAAACAAAAGGTGCAAAACTTTCAATTTCTTTAGGATTGGGAGGGCCTGGGGGAAAAAAAAAAAAGATCTAGCTATGTTGATAGAGATTATTTACAGATGCAAAATTTCCCCCCAAAAGGACAGCTTTGCAGGGCCATATGAAGATATGGCAGAGAAACATGTCTTGGGGTAAAATATTTTGATTTCCTTCCTTGTCTCGTAATGTTATTCCAGAGTCAGATTGGAAAGTAAGTCACAATATACAGGGTTAAATAAAACCCATCTGATGAGAATTTGTGCTTTGTAGGGCATGACTCCCCAGATAGGAATTTGGGCAAGATTTAAAAAAAATCAGAGCTTAATCCTCAGATCAGAGGATCTAGCATGACATCCCATAGCCAGTCATGCCAGCCTGAGACACCCTGTAGTTGGTGCCCATCTGTACCCCAATCATGTTCCTGCCCTCTTGTAGCTGGTTGTCTGAGATGTTCCAAGGATTCTCCTTGGGTTTCTTAGGGAACCATATGGGAGCCCCAGAGAACAGCCCATCATCCTGGGCTACTGGCAGCCCACCTAGGTTCATCAGGATCCACTGCACACAGGGCATGTCCTTTCCTCCCCGGGGGTGCACAGTTTGGAAGATGTCGGTGGTGTTAATGCTATAGCGCTCAGCTGCTTGCAGGCACTGAGATAATCTGCTCCATCTGCTTTAAGGCCATGGTGGAGGCCCGGGTCTTCTTTACTGGGGCCTGCCCCTCGGGGCGCAGTGCGTTAATGAGCTCACATAGCTCTGTGCCCTCCTTGAGGAAATTCTGGAAGTTCTCGTGTCCAGGCTGGGGCCAGCCCACATGCTTTTGGCACTGAGTGGTGATCCGTTGATCTGCTCCAGGTCTGCGTCATATGGATTCTCAATTTTCTGCTGCACCTCCTGGCTCAGGCCACATGCAGGTACCCTGTTGGCCATTCCAATGGGTGGTGGGAGCTGTGGGGAGCATTCATGCAGGCTGGAGTGCCATGCACTCAAGGCAGGGGCTGTAGCAGCTAATGATATTATTAATATATTGGTGTACGTCTCCGATTTTGTTTTCTGTTGCTTCTCCCCTGTTTTTGTCTTTATGGGTTTTTTTTTTTTTCTGTCTTCCTGTGGGTTATTTGAACATCTTTCAGATTTCCTTTTTTTATTAGTGTTTTTAAGTATATCTCTTTGATTAGGTTTTAGTGGCTGCTGTAGGTAGTTTATATATTAGGTTGGTGCAAAAGTAATTGCGGTTTTTGCCATCACTTCTTTTTTTTCATTCTACAAAGCACAACTTTATTTTCAGAAAGGAAAGGACACCTAAAATAGAACTGTCCTGTGCGGATGTCCAATAGCCTTAGTGTGGGGACCAAATGCCCCCTGGCCATTGGAAAGACAGATCTTGTAAGTTGCATTCATCCAGTCACTCACCCATTCATTTCTACTGAGACAGGCAAGGGTAGAAGTTCCTGCCATCATGTTCTGATGAAGGACATATTCATGGAAGGACCATTACCTTCCATGGCAAAAACTGCAATTACTTTTGCACCAACCTAATACATACTTGATCGTCATTTTATTACATTAGTATATATAAAACAGGTTTTTTGTTTGTTTTGTTTTGTTTGAGACAGAGCCTGGAGCACAGTGGTGCGATCTCAGCTCACCGCAACTTCCACCTCCCGGGTTCAAGCGATTCTCCTGCCTCAGCCTTCCGAGTAGCTAGGATTACAGGCATGTGCCACTGCGCCTGGCTAATTTTTTGTGTGTGTTTTTAATAGAGGTGGGATATCACCATGTTGGTCAGGGTGGTCTGGAACTGCTGAACCAAAACGATCCACCTGCCCCGGCCTCCCAAAGTGCGGGGATTACAGGTGTGAGCCACTGCACCTGGCCAAAACCAGTTTTATTCAGAAACTTTTTTAAAAGAAAAATTCCTTCTTAAAAATAACAACAGAGAGTCAGAACAAATGCTATACTGGATCAGATGCTGGAAAAACAGGAGTTAGGAAAAGTAACCTGGACATTCTTAGCCCTTTTCCTGCCGTTTCTCAGCTCCAAGTCTGCCTGTGCATGCTCCTCTCTTTTACGCTGTGTCTGGGACACTGCACTGTTCCTTTAACAGATTTCTTTGCTAGCTGCATTTCTGCAAAGCTCTGTCAATAGTGGGCACTAGAGGAAAATTGGAAGGTAACAGAAAAGAAGAAGGGACTTTCTTCCTTCTGACTTGCTCTTTCAGCCAGTGTTACCCCCAAAACAACACTTTACTTTACAAATAGTTGACTCCAGCTTCCAGCTACTTTAGGTGCTCCTTGAGAACCAACCTCATTGAGCCCTCTCAGAAATATCAATAGCAGCTGAGTGACGCTTTCTCTTCATAGACGCTCCTCCGAGTTTCTAGGCAGTGGTGACTCCCAACCTCTTCCCTTTAGTTATTCCAGCACTACAAGAATTAGTTGCTCTCTGTAGCCCTCTAGGCTACCTCAGTATTGCTTTCTGCTCGTTCAGCTTTCTGACACCTGAAACAAATCCTCTATATTAAATCCCTGATAAGGTTTGGATCTGTGTCCCTACCCAAATCTCATCTCGAAATCTCAAATTGTAATCCCCACACGTCAAGGAAGGGCCCTGTAATCCCCACGTGTTGGGGAAGGGAAGTGATTAGATTATGCTGTTCTAGCGACAGTGAGTGAGTCCCATAAGATCTGATGGTTTTCAAAAGTGGCAGTTTTTGTCCTGCACTCTCCCTTCTCTCTCCTGCCGCCCTGTGAAGAAGGTCCTTGCCTCCCCTTTGCCTTCCGCCATGATAGTAAGTTTCCTGAGGCCTCCCCAGCACTGTGGAACGGTGAGTCAATTAAACCTCTTTCCTTTATAAATTACCCAGTCTCAGGTATTTATTTACAGTGTGAGAACAGGATAATACAATCTCTTCTGTGATTTCTGTTTTTCTAATTGGACCCTGACTGATGACACAGGGGAAGGGAAAGCGCAGGAAACTATATATATCTATATATATAGATATATGAAGTATATAGATATATGGATTTTATGTATAGATGAAGATTTTATATATATATATATGTCTTTTGTGTACCAAGTATACAAATAATAAATATCAATAATTTTATATGTTACTAGTTATAGCTGTGATTTATTGAGGACCTAGTCTATTACTCTTTGCCTGACTGCTTTCTTCTCATGTTGTAAGTTTCTGCTTGAATTTAGTCTCAGAGAGGTTTTCCCTGATTACCTTATCAAAAGCAACTGCTGTTCCCTGTTATTCTCTGCTTCAGCTCATAAACCTTGTCCTTTATAGTACACAAAACAAAGCATAATCGTTTGATTTTTCTGGTCTGTCTTCCCCACTAGAATGTGAGCTCCATGAGAGGGAGGCCCTTGTTGGTCTTGTTCACTGCTGTCTCCCTAAAGCCTAGCATAGTGTTCGGCTCATAGTAGGTATATGTGAGTATTTTTAAAATATTAGTGTGTCCATTATATATTCTTGCTTAACGAGCCATGCTAAAATGTAGTGGCTTGAAACAAAACAGTAATTTCTCATGATTTTGTGGTCTGGCTGCGTGGTTCAACTCACCATAATGTAGAATCAGTGGGAGCCCTGAGCTTGCTTTCCTGGGCTCACTGAAGAACCTGTGTTCAGCTGGTGGGTTGGCTGGAACTGGAAGGTCCCAGAGGGCCTCACTTGGTGGGGACAGCTGGAAGATTGGGGCCTCTCTCTTTATGTAGGGTAGCCCAAATTTCTTTACATGGCATCTGAGTTCCAAGAGTGTAAGCCTCAATGTGCACAATTTTTTTTTTTTCTTTTTTTGAGACAGAGTCTGGCTCTGTCGCCCAGGCTGGAGTGCAGTGGCACGATCTTGGCTCACTGCAACCTCTGTCTCCTGGGTTCAAGCGATTCTCCTGCCTCAGCCTCCCAAGTAGCTGGGACTTGAGGCGCCCGCCACCATGCCCAGCTAATTTTTGCATTTTTAGTAGAGACGGGGTTTCACCGTGTTGGCCAGGCTGAATGTGCAAATATTTATTGAGCCTCTGCTTGGGTCACAGTTATGTCTCATTAGCCAACAAGTCATATGACCAAGCCCAGAGTCAATATGGGAGGAGGCTACCCAAGGGTATGAATACCAGGAATATCAGTAGGTCTGATTCAATGGGAGCCATCAGTACAACAGTATATAATTTTGTATACATTATTGCTAATACCGACAGCAGCCTGCTACATAGTTGCTATTTCTTTTTTTTTTTTTAGACGAAGTCTTGCTCTGTTGCCCAGGTTGGAGTACAGTGACACGATCTCAGCTCACTGCAACCTATAACCTCCTGGGTTCAAGTGATTCTCCTGCTTCAGCCTCCTGAGTAGCTAGAATTACAGGCGTGCACCACCATGCCCAGCTAATTTTTGTATTTTTGGTAGAGATAGGGTTTCACCATGTCAGCCAGACTGGTCTCGAACTCGTGGCCTCAAGTGATTCCCCCCTGCCTTGGCCTCCCAAAGTGCTGGGATTACAGGTGTGAGTCACCACACCCAGCCTATTGTCTTTTTTTTTTTTTTTTTTTTTTTTTTTTGAGACACATTCTTGCTCTGTCACCCAGGCTGGAGTGCAGTGGCGCGATCTTGGCTCACTGCAAGCTCCGCCTCCCAGGTTCATGCCATTCTCCGGCCTCAGCCTCCTGAGTAGCTAGGACTACAGGCACCCACTACCACACCTGGCTTTTTTTTTTTTTTTTTTTTTTTTGGTATTTTTAGTAGAGATGGGGTTTCACCGTGTTAGCCAGGATGGTCTCAATCTCCCAACCTTGTGATCTGCCCGCCTCGGCCTCCCAAAGTGCTGGAATTACAGGTGTGAGCCACCGTGCCCGGCATCTGTCATCTCTTTTAACCCAGCAGTCCCCAACATTTTTGGCACCAGGGATCCACTTCATGGAAGACAATTTTTCTATGGACCGGGGGTGGCAAGGATGGTTTCAGGATGATTCAACCGCATTACATTTATTGTGCACTTTGTTTATAATATTATTACCTTGGAACATGTAATAATTATACAACTCACCATAATGTAGAATCAGTGGGAGCCCTGAGCTTGCTTTCCTGCAACTAGACAGTCCCATCTGGGGATGAGGGGAGACAGTGACAGATCATCAGGCATTAGATACTCATAAGAGGTGTCCCTTCCATGTGCAGTTCACAATAGGGTTCATGTTTCTATGAGAATCTGATGCCACCACTGATCTGACAGGTGGATGGAGCTCAGGCAGTGATGTGATGGGGAGCAGCTGTAAATACAGATGAAGCTTCTCTTGCTTGCCACTTCCCTCTTGCTGTGTGGCCCAGTTCTTAACAGGCCATGGACCAGCACCAGTCCACGGCCCAGGGATTGGGGACTCCTGTTTTAACAGACTAAGACTCTAAGATCCACAGAAGTCAAGTAACTTGTCCAAAGGTCATAGCAATTAAGTGGCAGAAAATTCTAATTTTGATTCCAAATTCTGTGACCTCTCACCGTATCACAGTCTTCTGGGAAAACAAGGTAGAAAAAAGATGACAATTCAGGAGAGAACTTCAACCTATGTTTTCATTTGAATGGAAAACACAATAGGTTTTATTTTCTTTTGCATGTATTGGAGAAGATGAGTGAGCCAGATATGGGCTAAAGTGATTTTAAAATACCTCAACTGTCACTTCATTTGCCAAGCTGACTCATGCTGTTACTGGAAGTTCTATGGTTTCTCAGCTGTAGTCACACAATATTTCATACGTAATTCTCAGTCATGGCTCTTACCTGTGTACTATTTGTGGTTCACCGTTTATTATGAGCTCTTCCTGGTCTGGATTCACATTGCTTGTATATTGTCTGAGGTACAGCAGGTTCTCAACAAATGTCTGTTAAATGAATGAATTAGCAGAGGTCAAGGAGGCCAAAGATGAAGTTTTCCACTGTTCGCCAGGGACCCTGAGGAGAATCAATAAATAACTAGGGAGTAAAGCATTAAATGGAATGAACAATGAATTGTGTATTTGCTATGGTTTGAATGTCCCTGCCAAAACTCATGTTGAAAATTAATTGCCAGCTGGACGCAGTGGCTCACTCCTGTCATTTCAACACATTGGAGGCTGAGACAGGAGGATTGCTTGAACCCAGGAGTTTGAGATCTGTGTGGGTAGTATAGCAAGACCTGTCTCTATTTTTTTTAAAAGAGAAAATTAATTGCTATTGTAACAGTATTTAGAGGTGACACCTTTACAGGGTGATTAGATCATGAATGGATTAATGGTGTTATCATGGGAGTGGGTAAGTTATCTCAGGAGTAGACTTCTGATAAAAAGATAAGTTTGGCCCCTATTCTCTGTCTCACGTGCTCAATTTTGCCTTGTGCTTTTCACCATGGGATGGCCCTCACCAGATGCCAGTGCCATGCTTTTGGACTTTCCAGTCTCCAGAAACATAAGCCAAATAAATTTTTGTTCTTTGTAAACCACCCAGTCTGTGGTATTCTGTTACAGCAGCAGAAAATGGACCAAGTATTATTTGAAGAACAAGAAGTAGTTCATGGAAGCAGACATTTTGGTTAAACAAATAGGTGAGGCCAGATATGGTGGCTTATACCTGTAATCCCAGCATTTGGGAGGTCAAAGCAAAAAGACCACTTGAGGCCAGAAGTTTAAGCCCAGCCTGCGCAACATATTGAGATCCTGTATCTACAACTACAACAACAACAAAAGTCAAAACTTCTTAACAAAACTAGCTTAAAATTGACTTGTGCTTTTAATATCTTTGTCAATTTTTAATTTAGAAAATTTCTATTTCAACCAATTCTGCTTGTTTTTTGTTTTGTTGGTTTTTTTCTTCTTTTTTTAATCAACAATTTTGAAAGTCCACAGGGAAGTTTCACACCCCATAGCCTTTTTTCCACTTGCTTGGTCTACCCCTTTCAGCATTGATGTCAAGAATTTAAATTTTTTCTACAATTGGAAGGAAATTTCCTTGAAGAAACTTTGTTGAAAACCAGTGGAGTTGACAGGTTTTGTCGCTGGAGATATTGAACTACAGAGGGTTCTGACTCTGGTGATACTGTGCACAGTGGCAGATAGGAAAGAAGCAAACATTAAATTTAAAAATTAACTTTAAAAATGTAACAGAAATTCCCAGCACTTTGGAAGGCCGAGGTGTGCAGATCGCTTGAGCTCAGGAATTTGAGACCAGCCTGGGCAACATGGCAAAACCCTGTCTTTACAAAAAATAATAGTAATAACAAACAAAAATTTAACAGAAATTTGCACACTGAATGCGGCATCTCCAGCTATTTGTAAATGGTATATTTAGGAAATGTTGATGTTTTCTATGTTAAAAAATATGAACCTTCGTCAGAAAGGGCAGATTTTTTTTGACTATTTCTAAAAACACAGATTTGAAGTGGGAATTTAACATCCATATAAAATATAGAAAGAAGAGAGGTGTATTTCAAACCATTTCTTACCTTTTAAAAAATTTTTTTGAGACAAGGTCTTGCTCCGTTGCCCAGGCTGGAGTGCAGTGGTGTGATCTCAGCTAACTACAGCCTTGACCTCCCGACCTCAAGACATCCTCCCACCTCAGCCTCCTAGGTAAATGGGACTACAGGCACAGGCTACCATGCCTAATTTTTGTATTTTTCCTAGAGACAGGGTTTCACCATGTTGCCCAGGCTGATCTTGAACTCCTGGGCTCAAGTGATCCATCTACCTTGGCCTCCCAAAGTGCTAGGATTATAGGCATGAGCTGCTGCACCCAGCTAAACTATTTCTCATTAATTCAGTGTTACAGAAACCACAGGCAATACTATAAAGTCCATGCCAGGTGTGCTAATTCACAAGTGGACAGCATCATTCCCTTAGTTTCCCCAGCTGCTGTTTAAAGTAAAGCTGGTAAGGGCTACCTACAGTCTTCCAGTCACCAGGGCAGTTTGTGGCTGGCAGGAGACTCCAGGAGCCAGTCCTTGTTCCAGATTTTACTGGCCCTCTTCCAGATGGTCTGCAGCTCACATGGACTTCGTTCCTGGGAAACCTGTAGGTAGGTAGACAAGCCAGCTGATACAGGCAGGCCTGAATGGGAGCAAATTCAGAAAGGCTGGGCCAGAGCTCCAGGAAGCTAGTACAGATTTCAGATTAGTTCCAGACCATGCCTGAGCCCCCAGGAAATGTCCTGATGGTACAGTTTCTGGCAACAGTCAGTGGGCCTGTAGGAAAAGGGCAGATACCTTTTGTATTAACAGCTGACATGCAACACAGTTTAAAAGAGCCTCTGCGTGCTTCATCTCAGCTGAGCAAGGCAGGTACAGTTGACCCTAAGTTAGGGGGGAGCAAACTAGGACTTTATGAAGGCCACACCAGAGCCAGATGGCTAAAATATGGCTAGAACCCAGGTCTCTAAATTAAATATTCAAGCAGGCACACAGGGCTTTGCTAGGGCCCAATCTACCAGCCTATGTGGCCAGGTGATCCCTGGAACCACCTGATCAGCCAGACCTTTAGCCTGTTGCTGGCTCTGTAAACTCCGTCCTGGGTCCGCCCCTCACCTCGCTCCCAGCTACAGTGAAAGGCTCATCGCTGCATACTGGCAACACGTGGTGAGGTGAACTGTGGCAGAACCCAGTATAAAGATTTCTAATGTTAAGATCAGGTGGTTCATGCCTGTAATCCCAGCACTTCGGGAAGCCGAGGTGGGCAGATCACCTGAGGTCAGGAGTTCAAGACCAGCCTGGCCAATATGGTAAAACCCTACCTCTACTAAAAACACCAAAATTAGCCGGGCATGGTGGCACACACCTGTAATCCCAGCTACTTGGGAGGCTGAGGCATGAGAATCGCTTGAAGGAGAAGATTGCAGTAAGCCAAGATCATACCACTGCACACCTGCCTGGGCTACAGAGTAAGACTCCATCTCAAAAACAAAACAAAACAAACAAACAAAAATTATAGTATTAAATAATAAGACACTTGCTAAATGCAAAGTGTAGATTCCTGTCTGGCAGATCGGGAAGACTTTGATCGGCTGTAGGGCTGGGAAGACACAGTGGCTCTATCTCGATATATGCCCACATCCTTAGGGAGGAGCTTCAATGACTCTTGGCCTCCCTGGCCTGTCTTTAAGGCAGTGATTCTCAATCAGGAGCAATTTTATCCTTAGGGGACATTTGCCAATGTCTGGAGACATTTCTAGTTGTTAGAACTGAAAGAGGGGTGCTATTGGCATCTAGCGGGTAGAAGCCAGGGATGCTGATATATGTCCTACAGCACACAGGATAGCCCCCTACAAATGTCAGGAGTGCCAAGGGTAAGAAACCTGCTTAAAGTAACAAGGCTGGGCTTCAGAAAAAACCCCTGCATTGCCCATCTGTCCCTGGCACAGGAACTTGCTCAAGACTTCAGCACTAGTAAAGTCCAAGTCTGTGACCAGAAATCCCAAAGAGGCTACTCCAAAGGTCCCACTTCTTCTTCTTCTTCTGTTTTGTTTTGTTTTGTTTTTTGAGATGGAGTCTCACTGTTGTTGCCCAGGCTGGAGTGCAGTGGCACAATCTTGGCTCACTGCAACCTCTGCCTCCGGGGTTCAAGCAATTCTCCTGCCTCAGCCTCTCGAGTAGCTGGGATTACAGACACCCGCTACAGCGCCCAGCTAATTTTTTGTATTTTTAGTAGCGACGGGGTTTCACCATGTTGGCCAGGCTGGTCTTGAACTCCTGACCTCAGGCGATCTGACTGCCTCGGTCTCCCAAAGTGCTGGTATTACAGGCGTGAGCCACTGCACCCGGCCAGGTCCCACTCCTTCTAAAGCAACATCCTTGGCAATGTCCTTCTCCCATCCTCTCAATTTCTTCTCATGTAAAATGGGCATCATGATACCTACCAATTAGTATGACTATGAAGATTAAGTGTGATAAGGTGATATGGTTTGGCTATATCCTCACCCAGATCTCATCTTGAACTCCCACGTGTTGTGGGAGGGACCTGGTGGGAGGTAATTGAATCATGGGGGTAGGTCTTTTCCGTGCTGTTCTCGTGAAAGCAAATAAGTCTCACGAGATCTGATGGTATTATAAGGGGGAGTTTCCCTGACCAACTTCTTTGCTGCTGCCATCCACATAAGATGTGACTTGCTTCTGCTTGCCTTCTGCCATGATTTTGAGGCTTTCCCAGCCATGTGGAACTGTAAGTCATTAAACCTCTTGCTTTTGTAAATTGCCCAGTCTTGGGTATGTCTTTATTAGCAGTGTGAAAACAGACTAATACGTAAGGCATGTGAGAATGCTTTGTGAACCGATTAACTACTGAACTAATATTAGTGATTATGACAAATATCAAGGCCATGGGTAACTGAATAGCATGGAGGAGGCAGTACCAGAGCTTGTAAGCTCTGCAGAGCGTTGGAGTGTCAGCTCAACCCAGCTAACATACATGCGTCGGATGCTGGAGATGGAAGAAAGAAAAGTTGTGATCTTCATCTGCAAGGTGAGGGAGATGGGGTGGTTCTTAAACCTTCTATAGCCGAATGCTAAGAGCGTGGCTCTGGAGGCAAGTTGCCTGTGTTCACATCCTGTTTCTGCCAGGTACTATTTGCGTGACCCTGGGTGAGGTGTGTAACCTCCCTGTGCCTCCTTTCCTCATCTGTAAATGAGGATCATAGTGTCATCCACCTCACAGTGCTGTTGCTTTCAGGTAACAGTGCCTGACACATAGGAAGTGCAAAACAAATGTTAGCTGTGATTGCTCTTGCTAAGATCCCATGCTTCCCACAGTGCTTTCAGACTCTATCTTCAACATACCCCGCCTCCCATGAACATTTGTATGAAAATCTATTTTTTTGAGGCAAAGTCTCAACTCTGTCACGCAGGCTGGAGTACAGTGGAGCTATCTTGGCTCACTACAGCCTCCGCCTCCTGGGTTCAAGCAATTCTCCTGCCTCAGGCCCCCTGAGTAGCTGGGATTACAGGTGTGCACTACCACGCCTGGCTAATGTTTGTACTTTTAGTAGAGATGGGGTTTTACCGTGTTGGCCAGGCTGGTGTCAAACTCCTGGCCTCAAGCGATCCGCCTGCCTCAGCCTCCCAAAGTACTGGGATTACAGACATGAGCCACTGTGCTCAGCCGAAATCTACTTTTTGTAGTATATGCTGCAGATTCCCTGACGTTGGGGTCAGGACCATTTTTGTTATCATTGCCTATCCACTGCCTAACATGAGGTGCTCAGATTTGGTGAATTAATAAACGAAAGGAGAAATAAGCCCCCTGCTCCCCAGAATTATACCGTCCAACCAAGGCCTGTCAATACGTATTTGCAAAGTAACACCTGCAACAAATAAAACATTTACGTTTATTGACTCAATAAGTATTTGCAAAGTAACACCTGCAACAAATAAAACATTTACGTTTATTGATTCAGTGAGTATTTACCAATCATCTACTATAGACCGGGCATTGTTATAGGTACTGGAGATAAATTAATGAGTCAAACAGTTAAGTCTCTGCCTGCCTCACATTCTAGTGAGGAAAAACAGACAGCAAATAGCTAGAAGTCCTATCAGGTGCTGACATGTACCAGGGGGAGGAATGTGTCAGGGCAAGAGGGGTGGAGAGTGGTGGGGGTCATTTTTCATGTAGGATGTCTGGGAAGGACTCTCTGACACAGTGATATTTGAGCAGGGACCAGAAGGGAATGAGGAAGGAACCATTCAGATATCTTAGGGAAAATAATTGCAGGCTGAGAGATCAGCAAAAGCAAAGCCTTGGAAAGGGAACAGACTTGATATACCTTTTCCTGCAGAGGAAGCCAACATGGCTAGAGAGAAGAGAAAATAGAAAAGGAAGTAGAGAGAGGTGGATTCACTGCAAAGTTTCAGGACACCTCACTTGCACAGTGCCCTCCAAGTCCTGAGAGAGCCCTAGCAATGCGCTCCTGTGGTCATACATTTTGCAAACTTTGCAGAAATAAGATATTTCAACCGCAAATGATTGGGACTGCTGTCTCCTTCCACTACCACTTCCCCTCTGTTGCACATCCCCTGAGTTGGATGGTGTGGGTCATTTGGCATTTGACATTTTCTGGATCCAACTAAGAGGAAGTTGGGAGTGTGATGGTTAATTTTAAGTGTCAACCTAGCTAAACTGAGGAATACCTCAAGAACTGGTAAAGCATTTGATATGGTTTGGCTCTGTGTTTCCACCCAAATCTCATCTTGTAGCTCCCATAATTCCCATGTGTTGTAGGATGGAGCTGGTGGGAGATGATTGAATCATGGGGGCAGGTCTTTCCTGTGCTGTTCTCATGATAGTGAACGGATCTCATGAGATCTGATGGTTTTGAAGATGGGAGTTTCTCTGCACAATCTCTCTATTTGCCTGCTGCGATCCACATAAGATGTGACTTGCTCCTCCTTGCCTTCCACCATGATTGTGAGGCCTCCCCAGGCACGTGGAACTGTAAGTCATTAAACCTCTTCTGTAAATTGCCCAGTTTGGGGTATGTCTTTATCAGTGGCGTGAAAACAGACTAATACTCCATTATGTGGGTGTGTGTCTTTGAGGGTGTTTCCAGGGGAGTTTGGCGTTAGCCTGAGTGGACTCAGTGGAGAAGATCCACCCTCAATGTGGGCAGATGCCATCCAGTTGGCTAGAGGCTTGGAGAGAACAGAAACAGAGGAAGGGCAAATTGGTTGCTCTCTTTCCTGGAGCTGGGATACCCTCCCTTGCTCCTGCCCTTGGACCTCAGGCTTTCTGGCTTCAGGACTTACAGTGGCCCCTTGGGTTCTGAGGTTCTGAGGACTTGCACTGAGCCATGCTACCAGCATTCCAAGGTCTCCAGCTTGCAGACACCTGTCATGGGACTTTTCAGCCTCTATAATCATGTCAGCAAATTCCCCTAATAAATCCCTCTTATTTATCTACACTGCATATCTGCCCTATTGGTTCTGTCTCTCTGGAGAACCCCGATGAATACAGGGAGATTTTTCATCTGTTCTGGTAAATATTCAAGTTCATACATTATTTTGGATGATGCCTCTTAAAAAGCTCTCCGTTTTATAAGCTTCGGGCTCCATAAAACCCGGATGTGATGCTGAAGGTAGAAGTAAAGAGAGATGAAGACAAGGAGGTGGCTGGGGCTTCTCCTCTGAGTAGGACAGGGAGCAGTAGAGTGTTTCGGGCAGCGACGTGACGTGACACACTTTAAAGGATTGCTCTGGCTGGGTGTGGTGGTTCATGCCTGCAATTTTAGCACTGTGAAAGACCAAAGCAGGAGGATTGCTTGAGGCCAGGAGTTAGAGGCCAACCTGGGCAACATAGCAAGATCCCTTCTCTACAAAAATTAAAATTAAATAAAAGATCACCCTCTCCGCCCTGTTAAGGCTGCATCATCTTTGTGAGGGGTTCATGGCACAGCAGGATGCGGTGACATAGAGAATACAGACATCTGCATTTGAGTTGAGTCACAGGAGTTTTTATAGAGGGTGCAAACAGCTTCATTTCTGGATGGAGAGAAAGTTGCCGCAGGCATGGGACAGATAAACAGAGTGAGGGGTGATGAGGGATGTGAGCTGGAGAGGTGAGCTGGTCCATGTCATGGTAGATAGGTGCTGCCCGCAATACATCTCTTGTTTTCATGAGCCTTACTGGCTTTTTTTTTTTTTTTTTTTTTTTGAGACAGAGTCTCCCTCTGTCCTCCAGGCTGGAGTGCATTGGCACGATCTTGGCTCACTGCAACCTCCGCCTCCTGGGTTCAAGCGATTCTCCTGTCTCAGCCTCCCGAGTAGCTGGGATTACAGGCATATCCCACCACACCCAGCTAATTTTTGTATTTTTAGTAGAGATGAGGTTTCACCATGTTGGCCAGGCTGGTCTCAAACTCCTGATCTCAGGTGATCTGCCTACCTCAGCCTCCCAAAGTGCTGGGATTACAGGCATGAGCCATCGTGCCTGGCCCCTTATTGATTTTTAATAGACAGACACCATATTGAAGCAGGGAGGCAATGACTTCCACCCGCATCTCCTTACACTGTCTTACTTGGCCCGCATAGCTTAGTTCTTAGTCACAAGAGAGGGATACTGAGGGCATCTGGGTGACACCAATGCAGCATATTGGTGCCATGGGAAACTAGACCTCCTTGCACCTTAAACTATGGCTCCAGACCCAGGGTACTGTGTGTCTAGTCCCTCTTCCTCTCAGGCACACTGGTCAGGAGCAAAGAGCTGGTAACGGATCTCCCTGTTTCCCCAAAGGCAGGTGAGCTTATTCTTGGGGGAATCCACTCTCTGTCTCAGCATTTCCCACCATTGTCTCATACTTGCGGCATCTCAGGTCTTCATGTAAATAGATCCTGGGTGATCGTGGGTGAGCTCACATCGTGGCTCTGCAGCCACACCTGGACATGTCAGAATTCCCAGTGGATTCCCTGGTGAGGCTCTCACTTTGAAATCCTTACGATTCTATGTAAATAGGTCTATGTGCTATATGGGGAATTATAAACATTCACAGAAGTGTTTGTATATATAGATGACATGCCACATCTCATTGAGCTAAAGTTATAAAAACATGTTTTTGAGGGCCAGGCATGGCACTTTGGGAGGCTGAGGCAGGTGGATCACCTGAGGTCAGGAGTTCGAGACCAGCCTGGCCAACATGACGAAACCCCACCTCTACTAAAAATACAAAAGTTAGCTGGGTGTGGTGGTGCACACCTGTGATCCCAGCTACTTGGGAGGCTGAGGCAGGGGAATTGCTTGAACCCAGGAGATGGGGGTTGCAGTTAGCCAAGATTGCACCATTGTACTCCAGCCTGGGTGACAGAATGAGACTCTGTCTCAAAAAAAAAAAAAAGGAAAAACAAAAAGCACGTTTTTCAGTCTCTATATTAGAGTTTCTGTTCAAGCCCATGTTCACAAAATTGGTTTATGAGAAAGAACCACATTCTTGTAGAGAACAACATTCTTGGTAGACACAACAGGGTGACTTAATTGTACAATTTAAAATAACTAAGAGTGTAATTGGATTGTTTGTAACACAAAGGATAAATGCTTGAGGGAATGGATACCTCATTCTGTCTGATGTGATTATTTCACATTGCACGCTGTATGAAAACATCTCATGTATGCCATAAACATATACACCTATGTACCCACAAAAATATAAGAAAATGTTTAAAAAACATTCTTGGTAAAGAAGTTCTACCTTAGTGTAGACTTGAAGAGCTCATTTCTATGTTATTTCTGTTACTCTAATTTTAGATTAATTGGGGCAAAAAAAGGAATTTTCCATTGGGGTTTTGGCCCTCCACTTGGAAGTCCATTGTCTGACAATAATTCCTTTCTCTTCCTCCTATTGTTTGTGGTTTTTTTCTACTATATTTCAACACACTCAAATATTCAGTATCCAGAATTCATGTGTGTAAAGAGCTTTATGGTTTATAAAACACTTTTTGCATATAGCAATTCATGTAAATGTCACAATAACTGTGTGTGGAAAGCATTGTCCCTGTTTAATAGTGAGATAGCTTGACGTCTGTCCCCTTCAAACCTCATGTTGAAATGTGATCCCCAGTGTTGGAGGTGGGGCCTGGTGGGAGGTGTTGGGATCATGGGGGAAGATCCCTCATGAATGTCTTGGGGCTGTCCTTGCAGTGATGAGTGAGTGCTCACTCTATCAGTTCACGTGTGAGCTGGTTGCTTAAAAGATCCTGGCACCAGGCTGCGTGCAGTGGCTCATGCCTGTAATCCCAGCACTTTGAGAGGCTGAGGTGGGCAGATCATCTGAGGTCGGGAGTCTGAGACCAGCCTGGCCAACATAGTGAAACCCCATCTCTACTAAAAATACAAAATTAGCCAGATGTGGTGGCACATGCCTGTGATCCTAACTACTTGGGAGGCTGAGACAAGAGAATTGCTTGAACCCGGGAGATGGAGGTTTTGGTGAGCTGAGATCACACTGTTGCACTCCAGCCTGGGCAGCAAGAGGGAAACTCCATCTCAAGGAAAAAATAAAAATAAAGAGCTTGGCACCTTCTCCTTTCTCTCTTGCTCCCTATGCTTGCTCCCCCTTCACCTTTCACCATGAGTACAGACACCTGAGGCCCCCACCAGAAGCACATGCTGGCACCATGCTTGTACAGCCCGCAGAACCGTGAGCCAAATAAACCTCTTTTCTTCATACGTTACCCAACCTCAGTTATTCCCCTTTAGAGCAATGCAAAATGGACTAACACAAATAGATGACATATTTGCGGGTCAGAGTTTGCACAGTTTTCCAAGGGCACACACATAGTAAATGGCAGAAGTGGGACTTGAACCCTACCTTTACAAGCCAGGCCCAGTGCGCCAATATGGGACCATTGGCAACTCAGTAAACTTTTGTGTGAGAGTGTTCAGTTGGAAGGTTAATTCTTGTTTGCCATAGAAAGAGAGACTGAGACTGACAATGGAAGTCATTGTTACTATTGCTATCAAATATAATATTATCAGCAGCCCAAGAATGTCCACTTTTTAACAGAGCTAGGCTATTTTTTCAAAACCAAAATTTGTGTTTTGAATGAAGAAGCGCAATAATAAAAAATCAGAGGCCAGGCATGGTGGCTCAAGCCTGTAATCCCAGCACTTTGGGAGGCTGAGGTGAGCAGATCATTTGAGGTCAGGAGTTCAAGACCAGCTGGGCCAACATGGTGAAACCCTGCCACTACTAAAAAAAAAAAAAAAAAAAATTAGCTGGGCATGGTGGCACACGCACCTATAATCCCAGCTACTTGGGAGGCTAAGGCACAAGAATCACTTGAACCCAGGAGGCGGAGGTTGCAGTAAGCTGAGATCATGCCACTGTACTCCAGCCTGGGTGACAGAGTAAGACCCTGTCTCAAATAAATAAATAAAATCCGGCAGGGCGAGGTGGCTCACACCTGTAATCCTAGTACTTTGGGAGGCCAAAGTGGGTGGATCACTTGAGCCCAGGAGTTTGAGGCCAGCCTGGGTAACCCCGTTTCTACAAAAAATTTAAAAATTGGCCAGACGTGGTGGCACACACTTGTGGTCTCTGCTACTCAGAAGGTGGGAGAATTTCCTGAACCCTGGGAGGTCGAGGCTGCAGTGAGCTGTGATTGCACCACTGCGTTCCAGCCTAGGGAGCAGAGTGACACCCTGTTTCCCCCAAAATCAAATGTTAACCAGTTTTTATCAAGAAAAATAGATCTTCCTATTGGCTTATCAAAGTTCTTTAGAGACAAGTAATACAGGTGAACCCGGGCTCACATAAACAGAAAGGAAGAAATAAAATCAGATCCTGGCAAGGAAACAAGGGGCAGGAATGTGGATAGAAACGGGTAGAATTTTTTTTCTCTCTAGCTCTTCTCTTTGCTTTTCTCTGAAGCATGTGCTTTATTCTTTTGTCTTTCTCAGTTTAGCCACTTTCTCTGCTTCTCTGGCCACCTCACTGTTCCCAGAGGTTGAGGCACCAGCCCGGAAAAACTGAGCAGCTTCCCAGTCCCAATTCTCAATTTCCCAGGGGAAAGGACCTGAGGCCACCTTGGAGCAGGTGTTCGCAGAGAGTACCCCGTAATATCAGCATGGCTGCCAGGGCCCTACCCCAGTGCAGCTGGTGGCAGTTCCCAGAGAATGAGGAATCGTGAGTTTTGCCCACACCTGAAAAAGTGTTGACCATAACTGAGCAGCGGGAGAATTGTTACAAAGTTTGGAATTAGCCAGTAGGCAATAGTTTTGTTAGGGTATAATTTTCACAACTGCTTTTCAAGAGTTCAGAAACTCTTAAATATAAAATGGAATATCATGTGTCTGCTTATATGTGTAAATCCGGGAACATCTTTACAGACCACCTAATCCAACCTTCCTTTATTTAAACCAGTGATGAAAATGGAACTTGGTGGGCAAAGTGACATGCCCAAGGTCACACAGCAAATTAGCTGAAAAGATGAACGGATGAAATTGTTTCTTTCTCTCTCTCTTTTCTTCTGAGGTAGCATCTCACTCTGTTGTGCAGGCTGAGTGCGGTGGTATGATTTTGGCTCACTGCAGCCTTAACCTTCCGGGCTCAAGCTATTCTTCTGCCTTAGCCTCCCAAGTGGCTGGGACTATAGGCACATGTCAGCACACTCAGCTAATTTTAAAAAATGTTTTGTGAGCTGGGCGTGGTGGCTCACGCCTGCAATCCCAGCACTTTGGGAGGCCAAGGCGGGTGGATCACCTGAGGTTAGGAATTCGAGACCAGCCTGGACAACATGGCGAAACCCCATCTCTAATAAAAATACAAAAAAAACCTAGCTGGGCATGATGGCACACGCCTGTAATCCCAGCTGCTTGGGAGGCTGAGGTAGGAGAATCACTTGAACCCGAGAGGTGGAGGTTTCAGTGAGCCAAGATTGCACAGTTGCACTCCAGCCTGGGTGACAGAGCAAGACCCTGTCTCAAAAAAAAAAAAAAAAAAAAAAAAAGTTTTGTGAAGATGGGATCTCACTATGTTGCCCAGGCTGGCCTTGAACTCCTGGACACAAGTGATCCTCTGCCTTGGCCTCCCAAAGTGCTGGGATTACAGGCATGAGCCACCACACCCAGCCAAACAATGAAATTAGAACATGTATCTGACTGTGTTCTTTTTACCGTACCAAGTTTCTCCATGTAATCTGGAGGTATCAATCAGCACTGGGTCCAAGAAGCAGAACTGCTAAGTGTGATGCAGATAGAACAAGGTATTTCTTGTAGGGATTCAACTCGAGAGAGCCATAAAGCAGTCTCAGTCCAGCTGTTTCTCCTGTGCCTGGTGCCAAGCTCAAAGTCACAGGGCAGGGGATGGGAAGGAAAGGGGAACACAAATTGGGAGAGAGGCAGGCAGCTGGACCTCTGTCTGTGTCTCACTGGCATCCACGTCAGCCCCTTCCCATCTCAGAGCCTCCAACTCCGGGCCCACAGACTATCTGCAGGAGAAGTTGCTGTCTTGCCCAGAGCCATAGTTGCACCAGGCCCAGGATTCAGAAAAGCTGAAGGAAGTGATCCTGTGGGAGCTGGGGCTTTAGGCCAGATTGCTTCCCACACCAACAATGGACCCATGGCGTCTGCTAAAACCTGACCTACCTGGACTTTCTGAGACAAAAACACAGGTGCTGCTGAGCTTCCATGATCCAAATCTCATGCAAATTCCTCCTGTGGTCAACCCTAACCAGAAACGTATAAGAAAGGGAATGACAGGAGCCTAGTTCAGCCCAGCTGAGTTGGTACCACAAAGCCACCCCCAACAAAACTGATGCTGTATGGGTGGTGGCGGTGCTACCTTCCCTTCCCAGTGCTGGGACTGCGGCTGCTCCTTGCCTACCCCTTCCCTACCCCTTCCCTACCCCTTCCCGGAGTCCAGCCACCTCTTCCCAACTCCCTTGTTCCTGCTCACACCAGCACAGCGGCTGTCAGCAAGTAAATCTGTGACTTAAGTCAATGTCCAACCGGGAAATGAGGTGCCCAACAACAGCCTCTGTGGGCACCCTCATTTCCTGTAAGCTATTCTCTGAGAAGCACCCTATCTTCACTGGGGTTCATGAAAGGGAAGCATTTCTTTCCTTGGTGGATGGGGAGAGATTCTCCCCTCATTATGAGCCCAGAGCCCCACCCCAGTGTTCTCTAATAGAATCCACAGTGAGGAGGGTGATGGTAGCAGAGCCCGTTCTTCTGCTTCTTGGTAAGCTGTGAGGAATGCTTCTAGTTCCCAGTTATTAGCAACTTCTCATGGTATCAGAAACTCTTGTCTTCAGCTTTCAGCCTCAGCCACAATTCCAGTCTGATGGGAAAAATCCTATTTCACATCTTGTTTCATAGTTCTCCCTTGGAACTTCCCAGCCCCTATAACCCCTGTGGTTAGGAACCATAATTAGGGGTATGCTTTTTTTTTTTTTCTTTTTCTTTTTTTGCTTTTTTTTTTTTTTTGAGACAGAGTCTCGCTCTGTCACCCAGGCTAGAGTGCAGTGGCACGATCTCAGCTCACTGCAGCCTCCACCTCCCAGGTTCAAGCGATTCTTTTGCCTTAGCCTCCCAAGTAGCTGGGATTACAGGCACACACCACCATGCCCAGCTAATGTTTGTATTTTTAGTAGAGACAGGGTTTCACTATGTTGGCCAGGCTGGTCTTGAACTCCTGGCCTCAAGTGATTCACCCACCTCGGCCTCCCAAAGTGCTGGGATTAAAGACGTGAGCCACCGCACCCAGAAGTGAAGTGTTTTTTATCTGAGAAGGTGATGTACAGGAAAACAGCTGAGCTGACTGTAAAACCCAGCTTTCCCCCCAACTTGTGTCATCTCAAAGCAGTGGGCATAAATAGAAAAACTGGATGTCTAAGGCAGGTACACGTACAGGATGTAAAGAAGGGAACAGAGCAGCGAGAGACTTTTGCTGAAATGACTGGACTCAATGCGAGCATCCCGGTTACTTGATGGCAGAGACAGAACCATGGATAGGCAGACAGAAACAACTATCTTTGAGCCCCCATGTGGACCAGGCACTTACTGCTTTCCTCTGATTATAGAGAAAGAAAAGCAGAAAGCTTTCTAATTAGGTGTTTATCAGAACAACCTATGATTCTCTAGGAAAGGGAATCTCTAGCCAAGCGCTCTGGAGATGGTTTGTCTATGTCTGGGGCTGGGGTTCAAGGCTACGGCAAGCGATGATGGCACCACTGCACTCCAGCCTGGGTGACAGAGCAAGACTCTGTCTCTCTAAAATAATTTTTTTTTTTTTTTTTTGAGATGGAGTTTCACTCTTTATGCCCAGGCTGGAGTGCAATGGTGCGATCTCAGCTCACCGCAACCTCCGCCTCCCGAGCTCAAACAATTCTCCTGCCTCAGCCTCCTGAGTAGCTGGGATTACAGGCATGCGCCACCCACCTGGCTAATTTTGTAGTTTTAGTAGAGATGGGGTTTCTCCATGTTGGTCAGACTGGTCTCGATCTCCTGACCTCAGTTCTGCCCGCCTCGGCTCCCAAAGTGCTGGGATTATAAGTGTGAGCCACCACGCCCAGCCTAAAATATATATATATATATATATTTTTTTTTTATATATATATATTTTTTATATATATATATATTTTTTTTTTTTTAAGGAAGCTGATTTCTTTTCTCTCTGCCTTCTTTGGTCTCACCTTCATCCTAAACTGACTTCCCACATACAGATAAAAATAATTCTATAGTAGCTCCACACTTCATATCTATTCACTACACCATCTAGAACAGTGCCCTCCAGAGAAACACAATGTAAGCTGTCTTCGTCCATCTTGTGGCTGCTATAACACAGTACCACAGACTGGGAAATTGATAAAGAGCAGAACTTTATTTTCTGACAGTTCTGGAGGCTGGGAGGTCTCAGATCAAGGCGCTGCTAGGTTCCGTTGTATAGTGAAGATGGCCTCCTCCAAAGGGGAGGAACACGGAGTCCTCATCAGGCAGAGGCAGAACAGAGCAAGCTAACGAGCTAACTAAACCCTCCTCTTAAAGGAGGGTGAAGCTTCTTTTAAAAGGGCCTTAATCCCACAAATAAGGAGACTTTCTGGCCTAATCACTTTTTTTTTTTTTTCTTTTTTGAGACAGAGTCTTGCTGTTGCCCAGGCTGGAGTATAGTGGCGCAATCTCGGCTCACTGCAACCTCCACCTCCTGGGTTCCAGCAGTTCTCCTGCTTCAGCCTCCGCAGTAGCTGGGCTTACAGGCATGTGCCACCACACCTGGCTAATTGTTTTGTATTTTTTCAGTAGAGGCACAGTTTTGCCATGTTGGCCAGGCTGGTCTTGAACTCCTGACCTCAAGTGATCCGCCCGCCTCAGCCTTCCAAAGTGCTGGGATTACAGGTGGGAGCCACAGTGCCCGACCCCTGATCACTTCTTAAAGAGCCCAACTCTTTAATACTATCACATTGGTAACACCTTAGTTTTGGAGGGGGCACATTCAAACCATAGCATAAGCCCTGTGTGTGATGTTAAATTTTCTTTTTTTTTTTTTTGAGACGGAGTCTCGCTCTGTCGCCCAGGCTGGAGTGCAGTGGCCGGATCTCAGCTCATTGCAAGCTCCGCCTCCCGGGTTCATGCCATTCTCCTGCCTCAGCCTCCCGAGTAGCTGGGACTACAGGCGCCCGCCACCTCGCCTGGCTAGTTTTTTGTATTTTTTTTAGTAGAGACGGGGTTTCACCGTGTTAGCCAGGATGGTCTCGACCTCCCGACCTCGTGATCCGCCCGTCTCGGCCTCCCAAAGTGCTGGGATTACAGGCTTGAGCCACCGCGCCCGGCCGATGTTAAATTTTCTAATAGTCACATTCTTGAAAAGTAAGAAGATGTAGTCCCAGTTACTGAAGAGGCTGAGGCAGGAGAATCGCTTGAGCCCAGGAGGCAGAGGTTGCAGTGAGCCGGGATCGTGCCACTGCGCTCCAGCCTGGGTGAAAGAGATTCTGTCTCAGGAAAAAAAAAAAAAAGTAAGAAGGTAAAATTAATCCTAAAAAATACCTTTTATTTAACCCAATGTATATAAAATATTATTTCAATGTATAATCAATATAAAAATTAATGAGATATTTTACATTCCTTTTCTTTTGTACCAAGTCTTCAAAATTCAGTGTGGGCCAGGCACAGTGGCTCACACCTATAATCCCAGCAATTTGGGAGGCCGAGGCAGGAGGATTGCTTTAGCCCAGGAGTTTGAGACTACAGAGTGAGACTGCATCTCGACAGCAAATAATACAATAAATTAGAAAGGCATGGTGATGCATGCCTGTAGTTCCAGCTACTCAGGAGGTTGAGGCAGGAGATTCACTTGAGCCTGAGAAACTGAGGATGCAGTGAGCTGTGATCATGCCATTGTACTCCAGCCTAGCTGACAGAGCAAAGCACTGTCCCCTCCCCCTCCAAAAAATTCAGTATGTGTTTTGTGCCTACAGGCCATCTTGATTCACGCTGCTCACTTTTTTTTTTTTTTTTTTTGAGATGGCGTCTCACTCTGTCACCCAGGTTGGAGTGTAGTGGCATGATCTCAGCCCACTGCAATCTTTGCCTCCCAGATTCAAGCGATTCTCCTGCCTCAGTCTCCCAAGTAACTGGGATTACAAGTGCCCACCACTAAGCCTGGTTCATTTCTGTATTATTATTATTTTTTTAGTAGAGACGAGGTTTCACCATGTTGACCAGGCTGATCTCGAACTCCTGACCTCAGGTGATCTGCCCACCTCAGCCTCCCAAAGTCCTGAGATTACAGGGGTGAGCTACCATGCCTGGCCCACAGTGCCCACATTTTAAGTGCTCAATAGCCTCATGTGGCTGTTTGCTACTGTCCTGGACAGCTCAGGTCTAGAGAAAGAAGGAACGTGGTTCTGCCCCCACACTCTCAGCTAGAGTTCACATTCACTCTGATTGAAGTGGGTTAGGCTACATGCCCGTGACTATGCCAGCGAATCTTTACCGGGCTCTGGCTCTAAGTCTGTGACTTTACACCAGTGACCGTAGCTGGAGGTATGGATTGTGCCAATCAGCTAAAGTTGGGTATCACTTTGGTATGCAGAATTATGTCTCCTTCCAAAGATACTCATGTCCCAATTTCTAGAATCCATGAACACATTTGGCTGCATGACAGAGGACAAGGAAAGTTACAGATTGAATTAAACTTGCACATCAGCTGATCTTGAGATGAGGAGATTATCCTGGATCATGTTGGTGAGCCCACAGTCTTCATAAGGGTCCTTAGAAGTGGGAGGCAGAAGAGAAAGAACCAGAGGGATGGCAGAGTGTGTGAGACACGGCTGTATGCTACTGGCTTTGGAGACAGAGAAAGGGGCCCTGAGCCAAGGAATGCAGACGACCTCTAGAGGATGCAAAAGTCGAGGAAGAGGATTCTCCCCCAGAGTCTCCAGAGGAAACACAGCCCAGCTGGCTCCGTGACTTTAGCGCAGAGAGACCTGTGTTGGCCTTTTAACCTCCAGAACTGCAAGATAATAACTGTGTGTTGTTTGAAGTAACTAAATTTGTGGTGATTTGTTATAGCAGCCTTAGGAAACTAAATCAGTGACCCATTCCTGGGGTGCATGTATTCCATGGATAATGAATAGAAATCCCCATTCTTAATTGAAAGATTTTTTATGGTAAAAGTGGTTTTTAGTTCCAAGAGCTTGGTTTTAAGTGTCAAAAGGAAATCATTAAGGAATCATAAAATTAAGGTCATAAACAGGCTGAAGAGAGAATAGATACCCTATACCCGGGGAGGCCAGATAATGGTTTTCTAGGCTAGGGGAAGAGAGCTAGGCAACAAAGAAGTAAGATGCTACCTATCTCTTAATGGAGTCCTTGCACCCTGCTATACTTTCATGCTCAAAACCTGGGAAGTGAGAGCAATAGAATCTCATGTATATTCAGAGGAATCTGAAAGTAGAGGAGTCTTTTGCTCCCCCCAACCTCTTTTTTGTGAGACAAAGTCTGGCTCTGTCACCCAGACTGGAGTGCAATGGTGCATTCATGGCTCACTGCAACCTTAACCTCCTGGGCTCAAGTGGTCCTGGATCACAGCTGTAAAACACACTGCAGTCCCTGACACACCACATCCTGGTCTTTGTGTTGCATAAAATAATAGAATGGTAAGTGATATGGTTTTGCTTTGTGGCCCCACCCAAATCTCATTTTGAATTGTAATCCCCAGGTGTTTTGGGAGAGACCAGGTGGAAAGTGATTGGATTACGAGGGTGGTTTCCCCCATGCTGTTCTCGTGATAGTGAGTGAATTCTCATGAGATCCGATGGTTTTATAAATGGTAGTTTCTTCTGTGCAGATAATGCACTTCTCTCTCCTACTGTAGCCTTGTGAAGAAGGTCTGCTTCCCCTTTGCCTTCTGCCATGATTGTAAGTTTCCTGAGGCCACCCCAGTCATGTGGAACTGGAGTCAATTAAACTTCTTTCCTTTATACATTACCCAGTCTTGGGTAGTATCTTCATTTTGTTTTTTTATTTTTTTGAGACAGAGTCTCACTCTGTTGCCCAGGCTGGAGTGTAGTGGCACAATCTTGGCTCACTGCAACCTCTGCCTCCCAGGTTTAAGCGATTCTCCTACCTCAGCCTCTCAAGTAGCTGGGATAACAGGTGACTGCCACCACACCTGGCTAATTTTTGTATTTGTAGTAGAGACAGAGTTTCACCATGTTGGCCAGGCTGGTCTCGAACTTCTGATCTCAAGTGATCCGCCCACCTCGTCCTCCCAAAGTGCTGGGATTACAGGCATGAGCCAGCATGCCTGGCCTCAGGTAGTATCTTTAGAGCAGTGTCAGAACTGACTAATACAGTAAGGGATTGAGAAAATCTGAGAGGTCATGTAGTCCAAACCCCTCATTTTACATGGAGGTAAGGAGGCTCAGGTGTGAAGCATCTGCTGAATGTGACACTAATGATGGATGAGGGAGTGTAGACACAGAGCTTGGTAATCCAAATGCCTATGGAGGGGTGCCTTCTGGCTGCCTTGCCAACAGAACACTCAGGTTAATCTGAGTCAATACTTATCAATGAAAACCCTTTAATGTATTTATATTACGTTCCCTGTCTAGATCCAGCCAGATGGATCTTTTCTTCTAGTGCAGTCTTGCAGGGACACAGGGTCACCTTCTAAACATTAATTCTCACATCTCAGAGGAGTGTCAGGGTATCGTTTGTTTCTTTTCAGGAGGTGTCCTTGAAGACCAACCTGAGATCTTTCATAAACATCTTGGTTTCTGACAAAATGTCAGCACAGCTTCCTAACTCTCTTCCCTACCATTTCTGGTCTCTTCTGACTTAACAATAGCTCCAGATCTTGGGCCATATTATCTGTAGTCTTCCAGTACTGGAGTCTTGTAGACCTTATAATACTTCCTAGTTCAGAGCCTCGTGAAATCTAGCATTTTTTCCCCTCTGTGTTCACAATGGACTTTTGTTCTCCTGGTTTCTCACATGGAGCTGGGGGAGGGGGGCACTCTGCTGCCTCTTCCCCAGACTCTGCAGTGGAACTGACAACCCCTTGGCCACCATTGGATCCTCAGAGTTTTGACCCTAGGAAGCCTCATGGAAGCTATTAAAGTAAGCTTACGAGAGAAAAAGTTTATGTATATGTTCATGTACATGTCATACATACATATGCACATACAGAGAGAATAGAGACCCAGTAAAATGTAAAATGTTCTCATCTTAGGGGGACCTAAAAATATGTATGTGAGTGTGCATGTGTGTGTATACATGTATATATAGATCAAGATGTAGAATATTTCCAGCCTCCCAAACTGCTTCCTTTTGCCCCCCCCCCCCCCCCCCCCCCCAATCAATGCCCTCATTCAGGAGCTACTGCCTGGAGCTCTGTCACTGACATTTGTTTGGCCTGTCCTTGGAGCTCATCTGAACGAAACCCTACAGCATGTGCACTTCTGTGTCTGGCTTCTTTGCCTCCACATCATTTCCATGAGCTTCATTCATGTTGTTAGGTTATAGTTTACAGTTTACCACTTTCTCCCAGGAGTTAAAAAATTGCAAAAAACTCCAAGTAATTAAAGGTGTGGTTTTTTTGATAATCAGGATATTCGGTATTTATATTTATCACATTTGGTCCTAAATATGCATAATTGCCTTAAGGATATGACCAGAAGAAAAATCGCAAACACAGACATCTTACTAATTAGCAGGCAAGTAAGACAAGGTTCAATCTCGCTAGTAATCCAGGAAGTACAAGCTGAAAGAAAATGCCATTTAAGTATTTTAAGTAATTAAAATTATTTTTTGTTTGTTTGAGACAGGATTTCACTCTGTCACCCAGGCTGGGGTGCAGTGGCATGATCTCAGCTCACTGCAACCTCCGGCTCCTGGGTTCAAGCAATTCTCTTGCCTCAGCCTCCTGAGTAGCTGGGATTACAGGCATGTGCCACCACGTCTGGCTAATTTTCATTATTTTTAGTAGAGATGGGGTTTTGCCATGTTGGCCAGGCTGGTCTCGAACTCCTGACCTCAAGTGATCCACCCGCCTCAGCCTCCCAAAGTGCTGGTATTTCAGGCGTGAGCCACCATGCCTGGCCTAAAATTATTTTTTAAATGAAAATATTTGATGCTAGCAAGAGTTCAATAAAATGGGAACTTTCAAATTCTTAAGGAATGAAATTCAAGAGCCTTTAAAAATCTTCATTCCCCTTTAACATTTCCCTGATTGTGACTCTAAAGTAAGGAAATAATTTTAAAGATAGAAAAGAGCTTTTGAACAAAGATGCTCATCCAGTATTCTAAATAGTAAGAAAAGTAAGAAACCACCTAAATATCCAGCACTTGGGGGAATAATTATAAAAAGTACAGTAAGTTCACCAGTACAATATTATATTGTCTTAAAAGACTGGCAATGATCACATCTAATTAGCTGGAGGGCAAAGACTGAAAAAGTTGTAGAAAGTTAGCAAGTTGGCTGGACATAATGGCTCATGCTTTTAATCCCAACACTTTGGGAGGCCAAAATGGGAGGATTGCTTGAGCCCAGGGGTTTGAGGCTGCAGTGAGCTATGATCACACCACAGCACTCTGGCCTGGATGACAGAGCAAAACCTTGTCTTGAAAGAAAGAAAGAAAAAGAAAAGAATGCAAGTCTCCCTTCAAACCTGCTGGGTAGGATTCACTGTTTGGTTTTACACATACTATTACAAAGCTGGAATTCAGAGATTTATCATCCAACAATGGTTTTATTAAACTTTTTAAATTTAAAAATGAAAAGTTTGTACTTTGGTAGGAGAATACATGTAAATTTATCTCAGTTCCTAGCATATTTCCTGATCATAGTAGGTGATAATAATTATTATAGTTATGACTAATATTCATTATTCAGGCACAAGCCATCGCACCTGGCTATTTATTTAGAGACGTGGTCTCGATATGTTGCCCAGGCCGGTCTCAAACTCCTGGACTCAGCCTCCCGAGTAGCTGGGATTACAGCTGCATGCTATTGTGTTGCTTTATTTTAATGCTGAGTGCTGACTACATGGGGAAAGGCTTTAAGTGCTTTGCATGATCTCATTTTGCAAAGCCCACCCATACACTGCATTTCAGTCCATTTTTCTCCCAGGCATTACGCCTGTAAGTTGGGTACAATGCCACTGTGAAATGGTGATGTCTGAGTTATAGTTTAGGGATGCTAGCAGCCGAGTTCCAGGTTTTGATGCAATGAAGAGAAGAAAACTGCGCACAGAAACCAGGGAAGTGGGTTTCCACCGTCCAGCCCGGCTTACCCATGGGACAGGCGCTATAGGAGCCCAGATTCCCAGACACCTGTGGAAAGGGGCCATGCTACACTGGGGCTCCTATCTGGCATGGACCCTGCCATCTGAACATCAGCTAAGCAGTGCCCGCTGCATATGGCAGGCTGAGCCCCCTGAGAGTACAGTCACAAGGACAGGAATTACAGGAAGGCCAGGTCTCTCTGTTTGTGTGGTTTCTCTGCACAACAGATCAGCGAGCGTGGAAACTATAAAGCCCTGGGCGGTAAAGGGTGTGCAAATTCTTTCATTGGAATTGCCCGTTTACAAGTTCTTCCCTGCAACCCCCCACACAGACAAACCTGCGGCTTCAAGACCTGTGGATTCACCCAGGTTTGCCCCCTTTCAAACCAAACCAGGACAAAGAATTCTGTCTTCTTGGTCCTACTTCTTTTTTTTTTTTAATACATTTCACAAAGCTGGTTCTCTGCTTAAAGCTACTGGGTTCATCACAAAAAAGACCAGCTTTAATGAGTCCTGCTTCTTGGGAAAGACCCTGGCAGTGCTTTCTGCTGTCCTCTCAAGGGTGTGGTGGATCTCGTTCAACTTATTCAGCAAAGTGCTGGGCCTCTGAATGGCACAGGCTTTAGAAAAACCCAGCTAAGGGAGGCTGAGGCAGGAGAATCGCTGGAACCTGGTAGGTGGAGGCTGTAGTGAGCCGAGATCGCACCACTGTACTCCAGCCTGGGCAACAGAGCGAGACTCCGTCTCAAAAAAAAAAAAAAAAAAAAACAAGGAAAACCCAGCTGAGAACTCTATGTAGAAATCTGAAATAAGAGGCATTGACCTCTTTTTAATTCTTTTTAAAATAGTTTCGAAGCTAAATACTCCTAGAATTGTAAAGAAAAAGGGTTCCTAGTGCATTCCTCTTCACTTCTAATTCTCCTCCTTTTTGTTTTTTTCCTGCTATTTGCTCCTTTAAAAAAAAAAATCTTTTCTATTTTTATGTTTATTTTTATTTTTCTTTTATTCCCCTTCCAATTTCATATTGACAATATGGCAGCATTCAAGAACATAGCTCTGCGGTCAGGCAGTATGTCAGTTAGCCATTGCCACAACAATGCTGCATAAAAAGCCACCCCCAAACTCAGTGTCTTTTTTCTTCTCCTTTGAGTCAGAATCTCACTCGGTGGCCCAGGCTGGAGTGCAGTGGTGCGATCTCAGCTCACTGCAACCTCCGCCTCCCGCCTCCCGCCTCCTGGGCTCAAGTGATTCTGGTGCCTCAGCTTCCTGAGTAGCTGGGATTACAGGCACCCTTCACCACACCCAGCTAATTTTTGTATTTTTAGTAGAGACAGAGTTTCTTCATGTTGGCCAGGCTGGTCTCAAATTCCTGACCTCAAGTGATCTACCTGCCTTGGCCTCCCAAAGTGCTGGGATTACAGGCATGAGTCACCATGCCTGGCCTTACTCCTTATTTTTAAAATACAAGCATATCCAGTTGTCTGAATATTTCAAGCTCTCTCAGTATTTCAGTTTTCAGTATCTTTCTCGTATGGAAGATGAAGATCTAGAGTGTTTCGTCTGCACCAGCTCCCACCTACACTCCTCTCACAGATTTTGATTAAATCAATACGTAGGGTTTCCATTATTCTGTCAGTTTCTTTTTCTTTTAATCCAAGATCATTCTTATTTTAGACGGTGTCTCTCTCTGTTGCCCAGGCTGGAGTGCAGTGGCCTAATCTCAGCTCACTGCAAGCTCCGCCTCCCGGGTTTACGCCATTCTCCTGCCTCAGCCTCCCAAGTAGCTGGGACTACAGGCACCCGCCACCTCGCCCGGCTAGTTTTTTGTATTTTTTTAGTAGAGATGGGGTTTCACCGTGTTAGCCAGGATGGTCTCGACCTCCTGACCTCGTGATCTGCCCGTCTCGGCCTCCCAAAGTGCTGGGATTACAGGCTTGAGCCACCACGCCCGGCCCCTATTCTGTCAGTTTCATTCAGGGCTGGCAGAACCAGCCAGAGACAACTCCTCTGTGTCTTGTTCCGTGCCTTTTGCCCTTTTGCATCACTTTGCTTTGTTTTACTGATTTTGGGGGCGTAACCATCTTCCATTTTCTCTGTAAGTCAATCCCGTCCCCTCCAAAGCCCCGACTGTGCCCATTCTGCAGAGTCTGTGAGCTGATCAAAGAGAAGCTTGAGTCATCCCCTTCCCAAGGGTACTTGCATAATTTTATTAGGAAACACTTAATGATGAAAAAAAAGAAAAAAAAAGTTCAGGACTGAAGAAAGGGAGTTTGTAAAGCAGAATTCCAGAAGTTTGGGGGCCGGGGTACTCTCGTGGCCTCTCTTACATTCTATCTGCTTTGCCGATATTTGAGGGGAGTCCTCAAGCCATGAAGGGGTTAAGAGCTGGCCAGTGGGAAGAACTAGGAGGGGAGGCAGAGGGGAAGGACAAAGGAATCCAGGGCCTCCGAAGGCAGGCTAGCTGGCTGGAACTGGCCCATCCCTCCCATGACTTGCTAAATATAACTGTGAAGTCATCTGCAACCCCACGGGGTCATTCTAACAGAGGAGCTGGCAGGGGAGTCAGCGGTGGTTTGCAGTTCCAGGTCAGAGGTGTCTTGGAGAAAGCACCACTGGCACATTCTCTCCCCGCGATTTGTTCCTCTGAGCTCAGTGTTAACCTTTGTGTGTGGTGTCCACCCTGAGCACTGCATGCCCATCCATGCCCCCCCATATGACAAAGCCAGGCTGTTCCTGGCCAACTCCGATGGCATCCCTGCATTGCACTCAGTTCTCTATCTGAGGAACATTCCCCACTGAAGCAGGACAGACCCATGCAGAGTGCTGATGGACAGGGGTCTCTGCTGACAGCGCACAGGACCAGCCCCAAGCTCAAGGGTGCCTGCTGGACTCTCTTCCTGGAGTGGGATTCCCAGGGAAGAGGTCATTCTGGAGAACTGGGGCTGCTGTCCCCACCTTGTTTGTTTCTGGGTGCAACCATAGGTCTGTGTCACCACGTCCTCTCGCTGACATGTGTTGGCTCAGAGCAATGTTCAGTGAAGGAGCTGAGCACAGATTTTGTCAACTAGAAACTCATGTTCTCTGTTAAAAAAAAAAAAAAAAAAAAAAGAGAGAGAGAGAGAGAAAGGAAGTCTATTGGGGAAAGGGCAAAGAGAAAGAGAGAGATGAATTCAGAGGAACCAGTCATATTTCACAGTAAGAAGAAATTCTTGGCAGGCCGTGGTGGTTCACGCCTGTGATCCTAGCACTTTGGGAGGCCGAGGCGGGCAGATCACCTGAAGTCAGGAGTTCAAGACCAGCCTGGTCAACATGGCAAAACCCCATCTCTACTAAAAATACGAAAAATTAGCCAGGCGTGTAATCCCAGCTACTTGGGAGGCTGAGGCAGAGAATCACTTGAACCCAGGAGGTGGAGGTTGCAGTGAGCCGCGATTGTGCCACTGCACTCCAGCCTGGGCGACAGACCGAGACTGTCTCAAAAAAAAAAAAAAAAGAAATTCTTGATTTTTGGAAATGGCTTTTTCTTTAAGATAGAAGTTTTTGTATTCTCAAGTGAGATCTTAATAAAATAGTATTCCTTTTTTATGCAGACACATGGCTTCTGTTTATAAAAGAAAGCAGACATTGTCTCTGGCCGTGCATGTTAGGGGGAGGACTGTTCACACACGCACACACACTCATGAGTACAGCACTAGGCACTTAGCAAACATGTGCCTATTCAGGGCAGACCTGGGCTAGGACATTAATTTGCTTCCCTAAAGTGTTTCTCTGTTTTGTCTGAGGCCTCCCATCACTGGTCACTAGTAAAGGTGTTCTAAAGGGTCAGTCCCACTCTTTTGCCATATTAGTGGCCTTACTGGACAGCGGTCTATGAAATGTTTCCAAGTAGTGGCAGCCAGCCCAGAGGTTTCTTTTTGACTATCACCTCCTCTTAGTAACTCCCCGGAAGCAGCAGGAGGATTGCACGTTTCTTCTCACCTTTGTTGGAAGTCTGCTGTAGGCTTCCATAGCTCCCAAAAGCAAAGCTTCTCAAACTCCAATGTACACCTTGTTTAAAACGCAGATTCTGATTCAGGAGGGCTGGCTGGGGCCTGGGAGTCAGCTTTTTCTGTTTGTTTGTTTAGTTTTGTTTTGTTTTTGAGTCGGCGTCTCACTCTCTTGCCCAGGTTGGAGGGCAATGGTGTAATCTCAGCTCACTGCAACCTCTGCCTCCTGGGTTCAAGCCATTCTCCTGCCTCAGCCTCCCGAGTAGCTGGGACCAGCTCCCGGTCTGGGAGTCAGCATTTCTAATCAGCTCCGAGAGGATGCCAGGGCTCGGCGCAAACAACACTTTGAAAAGCAGGCTGGGCGTGGTGGCTCATGCCTGTAATCCCAGCACTTTGGGAGGTAGGTGGATCACCTGAGGTCAGGAGTTACACACCAGCCTGGCCAACATGGTGAAACCCTGTCTCTACTAAAAATACAAAAAAATCCGGCCACAGCACTCCAGCCTGGGTGACAGAGCAAGACTCCGTCTCAAAAAAAAAAAAAAAAAAAAATTAGCTGGGCATTGTGGCATGCCTGTAATCCCAGCTACTTGGGAGGCTGAGGCAGAAGAATCGCTTGAACCTGGGAGGTGGAGGTAGCAGTGAGCCGCGATTGTGCAACTGCACTCCAGCCTGGGTTACAAAGCGAGACCTTGTCTCAAAAAAAAAAAAAAAAAAAAAAAAGGGGAAGAAAAGCAAGGCCCGGAGGACCTCGTTATAGAAGCGCTGCGTGTCCAGAGCAAACCTGCGGACTTTGTCCAGCTTTGTGAAGCTCCCCTTCCTCCCCATGGACTCAAGCTCTCCTGGCTGCTCTGGTACTCCTGGTCTATGTGGGTTTTTTTGGTGAGGTGGAGTCTCGCTCTTCCCCCAGGCTGGAGTGCAGTGGCATGATCTCGGCTCACTGCAACCTCCTTCCACTTGGTTCAAGCGTTTCTCATGTCTCAGCCTCCCAAGTAGCTGGGACTACATGTGTGCGCCACCATGCCTGGCAAATTTTTTGTATTTTTAGTAAAGGTGGGGTTTCACCATGTTGCCGAGGCTGGTCTAGAACTCCTGAGCTCAGGCAATCCACCCACCTCCCAAAGTGCTGGGATTACAGGCATGAGCCCCCACGCCTGGCCCTCCTAGTCTCTGTTCTGTTCTTGTTCTGCCCAAGGACTGAGTGACCCCACACATACTGCGTTCCTCCTGCTTCCCATGGAAACTTATTGAATCTGTAATAATAATATTGCCCACCTGCTAAATTCTGCACCGGCCACTGTGCTAACGTGAATCATCACAGATGGGGTGTGTGGCCGCCACAATGTAATCCAAGGAAGGACACCGAGTTTCCAGGAAGTGAGCTGATGACTCTAATTATGGCACCCTGCTTGTGCCCCGTTAGGAGCACAGGTGGCGAATGCCCAGAGATCTGAAGAGTGGGCACCTTCATGGACTCTGGGCGCAGTTCTGGAACCCGTACCTAATTCTGTTCTATGTAAGACTCCAGCCTCACCAAACGGGACTCCTTGCATCCGGGCACTGGAGCTGGGGTGCCAGGGCCCCCAAAGTGCTGCCACGTGAGGTTGCGAATGAGCTTAGCAGGGTTTACCATACACCCTCAAGGCAAGGAAAAAACAAAAGAGGTGACAGTCTTCAGATGTTGAGGCTTTGGGAAAGACACGCCCCCAGTGGAAAACAGGCTTATCTCAGAACGACACCCTCAGATAACCTTTGCTTCCACTTTCAACTCACAGTAGGTCCTGGCATCCCTTGGTCTTTTTCCCCATTCCAGAAGAGGGAGTAGGAGAGTTAGGGAAGGGATTTATTTACTTTGGAGTCTTTAATACTCAACTGTCCACTGCAGTGATGGAAAAAGGGGACACAGGCCCTCTATACCCAAACACCAAAGGTCAAAAAGTCAGGTGAGCCTTTGTGACCTCACATGAACACACACAGGTATGTGCATACATATGCATAAGCACACACACACATGCACACACACACACGATTTGCCAAACAAAGGATGCAAGATGGGAGGGGAGATACTATACTTGGAAACAAGGTTTTATTTTTATTATTATTATTATTTTAGAGACAGAGTCTCGCTCTGTCACCCAGGCTGGAGTGCAGTGGCACCAACTCGGCTCACTGCAATCTCTGCCTCCTGGGTTCAAGCAATTCTTCTGCCTCAGCCTCCCGAGCAGCCGGGACTACAGGTGTGTGCCACCATGCCCAGCTCATTTTTTGTATTTTAGTAGAGATGGGGTTTCACCATGTTGCCCAGGCTGGTCTCGAACTCCTGAGCTCAGGCAATCTGCCTGTGTTGGCCTCCTAAAGTGTTAGGATAACAGGCATGAACCATCGCGCCTGGCCTGTTTTATTATTTTTTTAATTAAAAAACAATTTTTGAGACAGGGTCCTGCTCTGTCACCCAGGCTGCAGTGCAGTGACACTATCAGCTCACTGCGGTCTTGAACTCCTGGGCTCAAGTGATCCTCTTGCCTCAGCCTCCCAAATAACTGAGACTACAGGCAAGCACCACCACACCTGGCTAATTTGGTATTTTTTTTTGTAGAGACAGGGTTTTGCCATGTTGCCCAGGCTGGTCTCAAACTCCTAAGCAATCCTCCCAAAGTATTAGGATTACAGGCATGAGTCAACTCAGCTGCCCAGAAACAATCTTTTAAAGAGAATTTGGGGAGAAACCATTGTCATATATCTGTGTCCTCATCACTTGTGTGAGTCCTGACCCACCCCTCACTTCATTAAACTTACTGTGGAAAATGATCAATTGCACTCATTTTTGTCTGTATTCTTGCTTCTCTCAGCTCAGTCTGAGCTCTCCTCGGGGTATCCTGGGAAGTAAACCATCCCTGTTCCTTTCTTTAACACTTCACTTTAATCAAACTCTACTTTATGTGCTGGACAATAGCTCCCTCCTCCCCTGGCAAGACATTCCTCTCGCTCTCCACCTTCCTAGGGGCCTCTCCTTGTTCTGAGTCCCCGTCCCTTTTTCCAACTATTTCTTTCATCAACTCTCAGCAGCCTCCATGGATGTCCACACTATTCTGTTCACTCTCCTTTCCCAATCCTTCCTGCTCAACATGCTCTAGGATCTTCTTCAGAGGTCTTGGTCTTTCCCCTCTCCATTCTAGAAACATCCATTCATTTCCTTTCCTTGCAGTTCTTCAGCCTCCACAGGTCTAGAGACCTTTATCTCCACTCATTCCACACCATCAAGACACAAACAGATGACCAGGCAGAGCTGCTCCAGCCCCACGCTCTAAATTCCTGAAATTCTCCTCTGCCCTGCACTGTCTCACGCTGTCTTCCTCTTGCTTAAGCAGAGATGTCATCACTCCCCTCTCACTGTTTCCTCTATGTCTCCAGTCTTTATTTGTGCGCTCACCCAGCCTAGAGACTTCCGCCTCTGAGCCATCCCGCCCTTCCCTGGTGAGTCCCAACCTCCACCCCTGCCTCCCTCGTTTCTGTAAGGCTCTCCCTCCTGCCTCCCTGCTTCATCTTTCACACTTTCTCCTTCCCAAACCTTATGTGGACCCCACTCTGGGTAACCTGCCCCTTCTACTTTGTCTCCTCTGCTGGGAGCTCACCGACAGAGGTTCCTTCCTGGTGGCTGGGTTTACTTCCAGTTCTTATTTAATTATTTCATTTTATTTTTGAGACAGAGTCTTGCTCTGTCACCCAGGCTGGAGTGCAGTGGTGCGATCTCGGCTCACTGCAAACTCTGCCTCTGGGGTTCAAGCGATTCTCCTGCCTCAACTTGAGTAACTGGGACAACAGGTGCCTGCCACTGCACCCCGCTAATTTTGTGTTTTTAGTAGAGACGGGGTTTCACCATGTTGGCCAGGCTGGTCTCGAACTACTGACCTCCAGTGATCTGCCCACCTTGGCCTCCCAAAGTGCTGGGATTACAGGCATGAGCCACTGTGCCTGGCCTATTTTAACTTCCATGAAAGTTTCAATAACTCATGGCAGTGCTTAGGCATCTCTGGCTCCTTCACATTGCTCTGAGTTCCCAGCCCATTTCTGCCCTCTTCTCCTCAGATATCTGTCTTCACTGAAAATATTGTGATTATCTGAAGTAAGGGTTTGCCTCGTTTTCTATCTCCCTGCCAGCCTTCTCTTGGTTAGAATATTTATTTTCAGCCTGGAACACCGTCATAACCTCCTGACCGCATGACCCCATTCTCTCCTCGCTCCAGTGCCCTGTTGGATTTATTATCTCAAAGACCACATTCCTCCCTTGCTTAAAAATCTTCAGGTAGGCCAGGCATGATGGCTCACACCTATAGTCCCAGTGCTCTGGGAGGCCAAGGGGAAGATCACTCGAGGCTAGGAGTTCAAGACCAGATGGGCAACATAGTGAGACCCCATCTCTGCCCCTCCCCAAAATAATTTTTTTTAAAAATTAGCTGGGCATGGTGGTGCATGCCTGTAGTCCCAGCTACTTGGGAGGCTGAGGCAAGACGATCACTTGTGCCCAGGGGTTTAAGGCTGCAGTGAGCTATGATTGCACCACTGCACTCCAGCCTGGGCAGCAGAGCGAGATTCTGTCAAGGAAGGAAGGAAAGGAAGGAAGGAAATCTTCAGATGTCTCCTGGCCACCAAACAAAATCTAAATGCCTTGACCTGCCAGCATGTCTGTTTTCCCCACATACCCCATTTTGTCTGCCACTAAATCTTTGCTTGTATTATTTTCTCTAGCTCCAGGGACTTCTCTCCCAATTGCCACATGATCAAATCTTATCTTACCTCAGAGGCAAGCGCAAAACCCATGTTGGACAAGAAGTTGTCCCTAAACCCTCTTGCTAGAAGGGACTGCTCCCACTTTCGCTTTCTTATAGCTGTTGAATGCTCTTGCAGCATTTATAACCTTGCACTTTATCCTCCAGTTAACGCACAGGACGGTAAGTTCCTTAAGAGCCAGGGCCCATTCTACACATCTGTACAGACCCCATAGCAGCAGCACAGTATATGAGCCACAATGCTAGTCTATTCAAGGTGTTTCTATTTTTATTTTTAATTAATTCATTAACTTTTTTTTTTTTTTTTTCTGAAACAGGGTCTTACTCTGTTACACAGACTGGAATGCAATGGCACGGTCATAGCTCACTGCCACCGTGACTTCCTGGGCCCAAGAGATCCTCCCACCTCAGCCTCCCAAGTACTGGGGACTACAGGCACATGCCACCACACCTGGCCATTTTTTTTTTCTTTTCTGTAGAGTTGAGGGCTCCCTATGTTGTCCAGGCTGGTCTTAAACTCCTGGCCTCAAGTGATCCTTTCACCTTGGCTTCCCAAAGAGCTGAGATTATAGGCGTCGGCCACCATGCCCAGCCCACGGTGCTTTTCTAACAAAGGCAAAAAAGAAAAAAGAGTACATTAGATAAACACACACAGTTGCTCACACACAGCAGTAGGAAGTACAGGGACTGCTGGGCCTCAGAGAAGCCTGGAGCCAGAGGCTGAAATTCAACAGGACACATGTTCCTGCTCTATCACTATTTCTGCGTGTGGAGTCATTCTGCTGCAGCTAGGATCCTCCCATGTAGCTTGAGGACCCCCAGGTCACACATACCAGGTTTCTAGCCCCAAAGAATATGGACTGTGTTCTCTTAGTTCCTCTTTTAAAATATTAGAGAAAAAAAATAAATACAATAAAAATCTTAGAGAAGTGCTCTAATGGGTCCAGTGTGGGTCAGGTGTCTGCCTCTAGACCCATCAGCTATGGCCAGGGGATTGGGTGACTCAGTCTATGCACAGCCCACTCCTGAGTTCTGGGGTCACTTTTAGAAAGGGGGAATCTTCTTCTGGGCGCGGTGACTCACACCTGTAATCCCACCGTATTGGGAAGCCGAGACAGGTGGATCACTTGAGGTCAGGAGTTCAAGACCAGCCTGGCCGACATCGTGAAACCCCGTCTCTACTAAAAAAATTATCTGGGCATGGTGGTGGGAACCCATAACATCAGCTACTCAGAAGGTTGGGGCAGAAGAATCGCTTGAACCTGGGAAGCAGAGGTTGCACTGAGCTGAGATCGTCCCATTACACTCCAGCCTGGGCTACAGAGCAAGACTCTATCAGAAAAAAAAAAAGAAAAGAAAAAGAAAAAAGGGAATCTTCATGAGCACCCCAGGAATTCTAACACACTTGTACCCAATAAATGTAAAATAAATATGTGTCATTAATGTTTGTATTATCATTAATTATGTAGTTGTGCTATAAGAAGTCAGTTACTAGTGGGCACCTGTAGTCTCAGCTACTCGGGTGGCTGAGGCAGGAGAATGGTGTGAACCCGGGAGGTGGAGCTTGCAGTGAGCTGAGATCATGCCACTGCACTCCAGCCTGGGCGACAGAGCAAGACTCTGTCTCAAAAAAAAAAAAAAAAAAAAAAGTCAGTTACTGCTTGGGGTGCCTCTGTCATTTTAACCATATCTCTTATTCTTGCCCATTCATTAACACAGGACTTCTGATAGTTGATCAACTTAATTCCAGTTGGTATATATGTTTGAAAGGAATAAACTTGCTTCTTTCTTAAAGAACTCTTAACATGAAACTTTAGCTGGAGATCTAACCTCCAGCTAACATGGGTTGGTAAAGTTTCCGTGTAGGTATATCAGACTAAAAATGACATCAAGCCCCCTGTTGCCTTTTTAAATTGCAACTTTTTATTGTTGCACAAATTCCTTCTATTTTTACTGATTTCTTCTTGTCCAAGTCTACGGGCATCTTATACCTCAAACCCCAGCATTTGTGGATTTGATTTGCTATATGGGAGGGTATCTGTTTCTTTTATCCACATTATTATTTGTTATGAAAAATTATGAGCATGTTCCCTAAGAGTAGGTTTTCTAGCATGGTTCCTTACGGCCAGAGCTGTGTGACTCTCGGATTGGAAAGTGTGTCGAGGAATGAGTTAGTTTTGTCATTTTTAGCTTTTTTACACTTTGAGCTGTTTGAAAGCCAAGGCACACATTTTGACCCCTTTTATCAATGCCTTCTCCATGGAAAGTAAATAAATGAATTACCCAGAACTTCTGGCCGTTGGGTCCTTGAGGGTTGGAGGGATGGCAAGAAAAATCTTTGTATCAGCCAAACACTTACAAGCAAGGGAAGAAAGGAAGGAAGCACTTTATACAAAAGCCAAGCATCTATTAATATATGAAAATGAAATTAATTTAGCCAGATGACACATAGTCCAAATATCTAGACAGTGAATTGAATTTGTTTCCCCATAGATTTGGGGTTGCCAGATTTAGTAGATAAAAATAATAATGCCCAGTTAAATTTGAATCTGAAATAAACCATTTTATAGCAGATAGATAAATAGATAGATAGATAGATAGATAGATAGACAGATAGACAGACAGACATTAGTATAACTATGTCCCATAGTTTAGTTTAGCAATACTTGGAACATACTGTGATGGTTAATTTTATATGTCAGTTTAACTGTCCAAAGGGTACCAGATATTTGGTTAAACATTATTCTTTGTGTTCCCGTGAGGGTGTTTCTGCATGAAATTAACATTTGAGTCAGTAGACTGAGCAAAGCAGATCACCCTCCTCAGTGTAGGTGGGCCACATCCAATCCACTGAAGGCCTGAATAGAATAAAAGTCTTGAGCAAGGGACAATTCACTCCTCCTCTCTGCCTGGCAGTCTTTGAGCTGGGACATTGATCTGCTCCTGCCTTGAAACTTGAACTGGAACTTACACCATTAGCTCTCCTGATTCTCAAGCCTTTGAACTGTGGGTCTTGGGACTTCTCAGCCTCCATATCATGTGAGCCAGTTCATTAAAATAGGTAGGTAGGTAGGTAGGTAGATAGATAGATATATAGTAGATCTATTGGTTCTGTTTCTCTGTATAACCTTGATGAATACAATATTTATACTAAAAAAATAAATTTGTAATTGAAAATTGTAGTTTATATGAAATTCAAATTTAATCTAGTATCCTGTCTTTTATCTGGCAACTCTGCAAAGATCAGATATTTTGGCCTTGTATAGACACAGTCTGAATTTTACTTTTAAGCTAATAATGACTTTGTTAAAGATATATATCCATAGAAACTAAGTTCTTCCCATGGTTTATCCACTGTCTTTGAAATTGAAATTTAGACTGCTCTTCTTCATTCCAAGCTTTTCTTTGATACAGCGCACAGCCTCAGCATGCGGCGCTAAAGCGTGGTTTAATAATGAATAAGTTGAGTTAATGCTCTTTTCTGTCAGTGTGCCCTTTATTAATTTGCCTCTAACTTTGAGTGTATCATAGTGTTTAGTCCAGAGTCACAACCTTTCACCCTCTTTTATGCTCCTAAATAATGGTGATGCAGTCTTCTATTCAAGGACCATTTGTCAAGCATATATTTCTAGACTGTATGGGGCATACAAAGATTTATAAACTTCATTCAATGACTGTATTTGAGCCTATGGTGCCAGGCATTATTCAAGGTGTTAGGAGTGTGAAAGAGTTTCCACCCTTGAGGAACAAGGGAGTTGAGGAGGACACATCAGAGAGGGTGGTGGAAGAAACCAAGATCCTTGACCCCAAAGGACATGCTATTCTGCTAACTGCCTGGGTTTAATTTTCCGGAATGGAATATACGAGCTAAATTTTTTTCACTTTTATTTTAGGTTCAGGCGTACATGTACAGGTTTGTTATATAGGTAAACTGCATATCACAGGGGTTTGGTGTACAGATTATTTCATCACCCAGGTGATAAGCATAGTACCTGAAAAGTAGTTTTTTGATCCTCACCCTCTTCCCACCCTCCGCCCTCAACTAGGCCCTGGTGTCTGTTGTTCCCTTCTTTGTGTCCGTGTATACTCAATATTTAGCTCCCACTTATAAGTGAGAACATGTGGTATTTGACTTTCTGTTCCTGATTCAGTTTACTAAGGATAATGTCCTCCAGCTCCATCTGTGTCCCTGCAAAGGACATTATCTCATCTTTTTTATGGCGGCACAGTATTCCATGGTGTATATGTGCCACATTTTCTTTATTCAGTCTACTGTTGGGGGCATTAAGGTTGATTCTATGTCTTTGCTATCGTGAATTGTGCTACAGTGAACATGCATGTGCATGTGTCTTTATGGCAGTGATGTATATTCCTTTGGGCATATGCCCATTGATGGAATTGCTGGGTTGAATGATAATTCTAAGTTATCTGAGAAATTACCAAACTGCTTTCCACAGTGGCTGAACTAATTTACCTTCCTATCAGCAGTGTGTAAGCATTCCCTTTTCTTCGCAACCTCACTAGCATCTGTTATTTTTTGACTTTTAATTAATAGCCACTCTGACTGATGTAAGACGGTATATCATTGTGGTTTTGATTTGCGTTTCTCTAATGATCAGTGATGTTCAACTGTTTTTCCATATGTATGTTGGCCACATATATGTCTTGTTTTTAAAAGTGTCTATCTGGGCCAGGCACGGTGGCTCACACCTGTAATCCCAGCACTTTGGGAGGCCGAGGCGGGCTGATCACGAGGTCAGGAAATCGAGACCATCCTGACTAACACAGTGAAACCCCATCTCTACTAAAAATACAAAAAATCAGCTGGGCATGGTGGCAGGTGCCTGTAGTCCCAGCTACTGGGGAGGTTGAGGCAGGAGAATGGTGTGAACTCGGGAGGCAGAACTTGCAGTGAGCTGAGATTGCGCCACCGCACTCCAGCCTGGGCGACCGAGCAATACTCCGTCTCAAAAAAATAAAAAATAAAAATAGTGTCTATCTGTCCATGTCCTTTGCACACTTTTTAATGAGGGTTGTTTGATTTTTGCTTGCTAATTTGTTTAAGTTCCTTATAGATTCTGGATATTAGATCTTTGTTGGAGGTATAGTTTGCAAATACTTTCTCCCATGCTGTAGGTTGTCTGTTTATTCTGTTGATAGTTTCTTTTGCTGTGTAGAAGTCCTTTAGTTTGATTAGGTCCTATTTGTCAATTTCTGTTTTTATTGCAATTGCTTTTGGCATCTTCCTCATGAAATCTTTGCCAGTTCCTATGTCTAGAATGATATTTCCTAGGTTTTCTTCTAGAGTTTTTATAGTTTTAGGTTTTACATTTAAGTCTTTAGTCCATCTTGAATTGAGTTTTGTGTATAGTGTAAGGAAAGGGTCCGGTTTCAATCTTCTTCATATGGCTAGTCAGTTTTCCCAGCACCATTTATTGAATAGGGAGTCCTTTTTCCATTGCTTGTTTTTTTTGTTTTGTTTGGTTTTGGTTTTTTCTTTTTTCATAGTTTTTGGGGAATTGGTGGTATTTGGTTACATGAGTAAGTTCTTCAGTGGTGATATGTGAAATTTTGCTGCATCCATCACCCAAGCAGTACACATTGAACCCAATTTGTAGCCTTTTATCCCTCACCCACTTCCCACTTTTTCCCCCAAGTCCCCAAAGTCCATTATATCATTCTTATGCCTTTGCATCCTCATAGCTTAGCTCCCACTTATGAGTGAGAACATGCAATATTTGGTTTTCCATTCCTGAGTTACTTCGCTTAGAATAATAACCTCCAGTCCCATCCTTTATTGCTTGTTTTTGTCAACCTTGTCAAAGATCAGATGGCTGTAGGTGTATGGCTTTGTTCCTGGGCTCTCTATTTCTGTTCCATTGGTCTATATGTCTGTTTTTATAGCAGTACCATGCTGTTTTGGTTACTGTAGACTTGTAATACAGTTCAAAGTCAGGTAATGTGATGCCTCCAGCTTTGTTCTTTTTGTATAAGATTGCTTTAGCTATTTGGGCCCCTTTTTGGTTTCATATGGGTTTTGTTTTTGTTTTTGTTTTTGTTTTGTTTTGTTTTAAGACAGAGTCTCTCTCTATTGTCCAGGCTGGAGCACAGTGGTGCAATCTTGGCTCACTACAACCTCTGCTTCCTGGGTTCAAGTAATTCTCATGCCTCAGCCACCCAAGTAGCTGAAATTGCAGGTGTGCGCCATCATGCCTGGCTAATTTTTTGTATTTTAGTAAAGATGGAGGTTCGCCATGTTGACCAGGCTGGTCTCGAACTCCTGAGCTCAGGCAATCCACCGGCCTCGGCCTCCCAAAGTGCTAGGATTATAGATGTGAGCCACTGCACCCAGCCTCCATATGGATTTTAAAATAGTTTTTTCTAATGCTCTGAAGAATGCCATTGGTAGCTTGGTAAGAATGGCATTGAATCTATAAATTGCTTTGGGTATTATGGCCATTTAAGTGATTCTTCTATCTATGAGCATGGGATGGTTTTTCATTTTCTGTCATCTCTGATCTCATTCAGCAGTTTTGTAATTCTTATTGTTGAGATCTTTCACTTCCCTGGTTAGCTGTATTCCTAGGCATTTTATTCTTTTTGTGGCTATTGTAAATGGGATTGAGTTCTTGATTTGGTTCTCAGCTTGGACATTGTTGGTGTATAGAAATGCTACTGAGTTTTGTACATTGATTTTGTATCCTGAAACTGCCGAAGTTGTTTATCAGATCTAGGAGGTTTTGGGCAGAGTCTGTGGGGTTTTCTAGGTATAGAGTCATATTGTCTGCAAACAGGGATAGTTTAATTATCACTCTTCCTATTTGAATGCCTTTTACTTCTTTCTCTTGCCTGATTGCTCTGGCTAGTACTTCCAGTACTACGCTGAACAGGAGTGGTGAGAGTGGGTGTTCTTGTTGTGTTCTGGTTCTCAGGGGAATGCTTCCAGTTTTTGCCCATTCAGTATGATGTTGGCTGTGGGTTTGTCATACCTCTTATTATTTTTAGGTATGTTCTTGTAATGCCTAATTTGTTGAAGGTTTTCAACATGAAGGGATGTTGAATTTTATCAAAAGTCTTTTCTGTATCTATTGAGATGTTCACATGGTTTTTGTTTTAGTTCTATTTATGTGATGAATCACATTTATTGATCAAGCTAAATTTCTTAAGATGACAATGAGAAAATGTTAAGTTGGATAAAAGAGGAAAGGAGGCAACTAGCAGAAGTGAGCTTTTTGGTGGGCAGAGAAAAGATGACTGACAAGGTAATAGATTAAGTTTCTGCTTGGTGGTAAGCATGGGATGTAACCTCTTTTTCGCAGATTCCATAGACTCTTCAATAAAACATCAATTTTCTCTTGAATGTGTTATGAGATTGAACATATTTTGGATGATATGACAAAGTGATGAGTATGGCCTCAAAGTGGGTGTAAGGTAAAAGCCAAGGCTTTCAGTGGGAGGCCCACCCTATCTGGGTGACATCATGGTGAGCCTCATCTCCCCAAAGAGAGACAAGAAATCTAGCTACATTTCAGATTAAGTTGCTAAGAAGACAATCTCATCATCTGTGCCAAATATCTGGATTTTTGTGTAAGGAGGAAAATAGCCTGGCATGAGCCACAGTGGTCCTTGGCATCATTAAGTTTCTTTTGTTTCAAGCAAACCAAGGCTGGTTAGGCAAGAAAAAAGGAGAGGATATAGGGAGAAGAGATTGCTGGTAGAACATCTTGAAATTACATGGAGTAATTCACAGACTCAAAGGAAATGCTGGACAGCAAGGCCTTGGGAAGGAAAGGGTGACAGGGAACACGGCTCCTCTAGGGGCCTTGGGGGCTTGTAGACATTTTTCTGGGCTGCTGCCATCATGTGTTTCAGCCCTGCTTAGTTAACATCTCTGTTCATGCTTTCAAGTTTGTGTGAGAGAACAGCTTGAGTCAGAGGTTTCTACCCCTTGAAAACAGTTAATGCAGAGGTGGCCCATGGAGGGATTGATTGATTGGGCAGTCTCTTGTTTTCATGTCTCCCACCTATCTCATGGCTAAAGGGAAATAGTGTAATCTTGGATGCTTATTCTGCTTCTCTTAGTCTGTTAAGTGTTGCTATAAAGGAATACATGAGGCTGAGTAATTTCTAAGGAAAAGAAGTTTATTTAGCTCACGGTTCTGTTGTTCAGCAGGTTCAAGACTGAGCATCTGGTGAGGGCCTCAGGCTGCTTCCACTCATGGTAGAAGGGGAAGGGGAGTTGGTGTGTGCAGAGATCACACAGCAAGAAAGGAAGAAAGAGGGATCAGGAGTGGGACCAGGTTCTTTTTAACAAGCAGCTCTTATAGGAACTAATAGAATTCACTCACCCCTCCCCACACACATCCAGGGAAGGCATTAATCTATTCATATGAGGGATCAACCCCCCATGACCCAAACGCCTTCCATTAGGCCCCACTTCTAACATTGGGGGTCAGATTTCAACATGAGATTTGGAGGGGTCAAATATCTAAACTAAGGCACTGTTGTATCTTTCTCTTTGATTAACTGAAAGATTTTCCTCATTCCATTCCATTGGGCAGAAGCAATATTTGAAGACATAGTAAGTAGACGTTTTCGGAACTGATCAGATACTGATCTAGACACCCAGGAAGTCCATTGAATCCCAAGCAGAGTAAGTAAAACGTTCTTAGATACATCATAGTGAAATTGCATAAAACAAAAGAGAAAAATTATAAAAAGCCAGGAAAAAAAGGAGAGAGAGAGAAAGAGAAAGAGACAAGAAAAGATTACCCTCTACCCTTCCCCCACAACCACTAACCTGGAAGTTATGCACTCTGTTTCTGTTCTTTTGTTGGTTACCCTGGAAATTTCAATTTGCATACTTACTATGCCAAAGTTTCAGTTAATCAATATCTGTGCTTTTTCCCAACCAATACAAAAACCTTGGACTACTTAAATTCCACTCCCCCTTATCTACTTATTTATTACTTTATTTTAATTTAATTTTTAACACACAACTAAAAATTACTAATTATGATCTTAAATTGACAGTTTATTTGCATTTACCACTTTCTTTGCTCTTCACTCCTTTTTGTATCTCAAACATTTTATATGGGATTACTTTCTTTCTGCCTCAAGTATATCCTTCATCATTTCCTTTAGGAGGGTTTTTTAGTAATGAACTAACAACTTTTATTTATCTGGAACATTTATTTTGACCTTATTCTTGAGAGATATTTTTACTCAGTATTCAATTTTAGGCTGATAAATTATTTTTTCAGTATATCACAGATATCATATCACTGCTTTGCTAGCTTCCACTGTTGCTATTGAAAATCTGCTTTCAGAAAGGACTAATATCCAGAATCTACAAAGAACTCAAACAAATTAGCAAGAAAAAACAAACAGCCCTATCAAAAAAATGTGCTAAGGACATGAATAGACAATTCTCAAAGGAAGATATACAAATGGCCAACAAACATATGAAAAAATGCTCAACATCACTAATGATCAGGGAAATGCCAATCAAAACCACAATGCAATACCACCTTACTCCTGCAAGAATGCCCATAATAAAAAAAAATTTTTTTTAAATAGATGTTAGTCGGGATGCAGTGAAAAGGGAACACTTTTACACTGCTGATAGGAATGTAAACTAGTACAACCACTATGAAAAACAGTGCGGAGATTCCTTAAAGAACTGAAAGTAGAACTACCATTTGATCCAGCAATCCCACTACTGGGTATCTACCCAGAGGAAAAGAAGTCATTACATGAAAAATGAAAAATATACTTGCACATGCATGTTTATAGCAGCACAATTTGCAATTGCAAAAATATGGAACCAGCCTAAATGCCCATCAATCAATGAGTGGATAAAGAAATTGTGAGATAGATATATGTATATATAATGGAATACGATTCAGCCATAAAAAGGAATGAAATATAAAGAAATTGTGAGAGAGAGAGATATATATCTATTCAGCCATATAATGGAATATATCTATTCCAATATATTATATATTGGCTGAATATATATCTATTCAGCCAATATATAATGGAATACTATTCAGCCATAAAAAGGAATGAAATAATGGCATTTGCAGCAACCTGGATGGAATTGGAGACTGTTATTCTAAGTGAAGTAACGGAGAAATGGAAAACCATCGTATGCTCTTACGCATGAGTGGGAGCTAAGCTATGAGGATGCAAAGGCATAAGAATGATACATTGGACTTTGGGGACTTAGGAGAAAGGGAGGGAGAGGGGTGAGGGATAAAAGGTTATAAATTGGGTGCAGTGTATACTGCTCAGGTGATGGGTGCACCAAAATCTCACAAATCACCACTAAAAAACTTACTCATGTAACCAAACACCACCTGTTCCTCCAATACCTATGGAAAAAAATAAAAATAAAAATAAAATAAAAAATAAAGAAAATCCGCTGTCAGTCTAGCTACAGCTCCGTTGAAACTAATCTTCTCTCTCTTTTTTCTGGCTACTTTTATGATTTTTCTCTTTGGTTTTATGCAATTTCACTATGATGTGTGATACAGTTTGGATCTGTGTCCCCACCAAATCTCATGTCAAATTGTAATTGCAGTCTCCAGTGTTGGAAGTGGGGCCTGGTGGGAGGTGATTGGATCATGGAGGTGGATTTCTCATGAATGGTTAACATCATCCCCTTGGTGCTGTTCTCATGATCATGAGTGAGTTCTTACAAGATCTGGTTGGTTAAAAATGTGCACCTTCCCCTGCTCTCTTGCTCCTGTCCCCACCATGTAAGACCTGCCTGATTTCCCTCTCCCTTCCAGCATGATTGTTTCCTGAGTTTCCTGAGGCCACCCCAGAAGCCAAGCAGATGCAAGCATCATGCTTCCTATATAGCCTGTATAGCCACCTCTTTTGCTTATTCTTTTTAAAATATTTTATTAGTATACTTCAAGTTCTGGGGTACATGTGCACAGCGTGCAGGTTTGTTACATAGGTATACATGTGCCATGTTTGTTTGCTGCACCCATCAACTCGTCATTTACATTAGGTATTTCTCCTAATGCTATCCCTCCCCTAGCCACCCATCCCCCGACAGGCCCTGGTGTGTGATGTTCCCCTCCTTGTGTCCATATGTTCTCATTGTTCAACTCCCACTTATGAGTGAGAACATGCAGTGTTTGATTTTCTCTCCTTGTGTTACTATGCTGAGAATAATGGTTTCCAGTTTCATCTATGTCCCTGCAAAGGACATGAACTCATCCTTTTTTATGGCTGCATAGTATTCCATGGTGTATATGTGCTACATTTTCTTTATCCAGTCTATCATTGATGGGCATTTGGCTTGGTTCCAAGACTTTGCCATTGTGAACTGTGCCGCAATAAACATACGTGTACATGTGTCTTTATAGTAGCATGATTTATAATCCTTTGGGTATATAGTAGTGGGATTGCTGGGTAATGGGATTGCTGGGTATTTCTAGTTCTAGATCCTTGAGGAATCGCCACACTGTCTTCCACAATGGTTGAACTGATTTACACTCCCACCAACAGTGTAAAAGCATTCCTATTTCTCCCATATCCTCTCCAGCATCTGTTGTTTCCTGACTTTTTAATGATCACCATTCTAACTGGTGTGAGATGGTATACAGCCTGTAGAATGGTGAACAAATTAAGCCTCTTTTTATATTACCCAGTCCCAGGTATTTCCTTATAGCAATGTGAGAATAGACTAATACAACGTTTCTACAGATGTTTTACTTATCCTACTTGGGATTCAATGGGTTTCTTGGATGTCTAGATCAGTATCTGGATCTGCTCTGAAAATGTCTGGTTACCATGTCTTCAAATACTGCCTCTGGCCAGTTCTTTCTCCCCTTCCTTCTAAAATTCCTTTTTAACATTGTCTTTTATGTCTCTTAACCTCTCTGTCATATTTTCCATTTTTTGATTCTTTGTTGCCTTCAGAAAAATTAATTTTGCTCTTTCACTAATTGTTTCTTCAGTTGTGTCTAACCCATCACCTGAGCCTTTAATGTTGGCAAAAGCCTAAACTTAAATATTTTAAAAATCCTTAGTTATTTAAAAAATCCTTAGTTATTTTTTAAATCCTTAGCTTTTTATTTTTACTTTTATTTGTATTTATTTTATTTATTTATTTATTTTTGAGATGAAGTCTTACTTTGTTGCCCAGGCTGGAGTGCAGTGGTGTGATCTTGGCTCACTGCAACCCCTGCCTTCTGAGTTCAAGTGATTCTCCTGTCTCAACCTCCCAAGTAACTGGGATTATAGGCACCATGCCCGACTAATTTTTGTATTTTTTGTAGAGATGGGGTTTCACCATGCTGATCAGGCTGGTCTTGAACTCCTGATGTCAGGTGATCTGCCCATCTCGGCCTCCCAAAGTGCTGGGATTACAGGCATGAGCTACCACACCCAGCTGATCCTTAGCTATTTTTAAAATCCTTAGTTATTTTAAAAATCTTTGACACAGTCAGCAGAGATGTTTTGTAGTTTATAGCTGCTCATTCAATAATATAAAGTCTACATGAATTTTTCTGGCTCTCTTTTGTTTCTGTTGGTTTCCTTGTGGCCTTGGATATCTTTAATTATGTGCTGCCCATTGGCCTTAGAAAATGATCTGGGGAGATGCTCTGTGGCCTAAGATGAAGTTGCCCTTCTTCCAGGAGAATTTGTATATGCTTCTTTTAGGTACAGAGGTACCTTTCTGTCTGGTACTACTCTAAGCTTCATTCAGGGTTTAAGTTTCCTTAGACCACCCACATCTTTTGAATTCGTGGGAGGAACTGTAATTACAACTTCCCATGGATTTTATATTTATCCCTTGCTCCTTCTGGCCGAGTTAAATTGACCCAAACATCTCAAGGGTAGAAGCAGGAAGGTGGATTCACCTTTGAGAGTCCCTTTTCATGCAGAGGCTTCCATTAAATCTTTGTCTTCAGAGGGAACTGCACGTTGGCTTCTGTCCCTCTCACACTGAGGGTCTGTGAAAACCACTGGTCTGTTTCTCAGACCAATTTGCAAACACTGTCAGGACAAAAGTAGTTCAGAGTGCTCTGCTGGCCTCTGGATTTTTTGCATTTTCTTAGCTTTTAACCTGATATTAAAAAAAAAAAAAATTGATCAATTTTATGAAGATTTAAAAAATTTTTGTCATTATTTGTATTATTTTTATTATTATTTTTCTGAGATGGAGTCTTTCTCTGTCATCCAGACTGGAGTGTGTGGCAGGATCTTGGCTCATTGCAACCTCCGCCTCCCAAGTTTAAGCAATTCTCCTGTCTCAGCCTCTCAAGTAGCTGGGATTACAGGTGCGTACCACCACACCTGGCTAATTTTTGTATTTTTAGTAGAGATGGGGTTTCACCATGTTGGCCAGGCTGGTCTTGAACTCTTGACCTCAGGTTATCCACCTGCCTTGGCCTCCCAAAGTGCTAGGATTACAGGCATGAGCCACTGCACCAGCCTTGTCCTAATTTTTAAATACTCTTCACCAAAGAGTAGCTCTGAATAACCTGACTTACCATGAAGAAGGCATCTGGACACATATAGTGAACACTTCAGCCAGTTTAACTTCTCTATGGGAAATTAGCACTGCATCCTCTGCTGGGAGGCAAAGCTACCCACTCTGCATCAATCAAGTGTTTAGTGATCTTTGGAAGGCTAGAGGTTTATAACTGTCTTGAGGCAAATAATCAAAAAACCCCCAAAAAACAAAAAAAACTTGGAAGTGGCCAGAATTTTCATTCTGGAGTCTTTAAAATACTTCTTCCATCCTGCACCAAAAGGGCTCCCTCCACATCTAAATTCCACACCTGGAAAGGGGAAGCATCTAGTGGGTGACCTACCTATAGCAGACTTTCCCCCACCGTCTCTGGCCCCCATTGTGGTAGATATATGGCACGTTCACGCTTCATTCCTCATGAGTGGAATTTGCCTCAAGAAAGAGGGGCACTTGCACCTCGCAAAGTCAAGTTCTGTCCTTGTTTTGGTTTTGAATTGGCTACATCCATATTTCTGGGGTTTTTATTCCTTCCAAAATTCATGTTGGAACTTAATCTTCAAGGTAACAGTATTGGGAGGTGTGGCCTTTGGAATGTGATGGAATCATGAGGGCTCTGTCTTCATGAATGGGGTTCGGTACCCTACTAAAAGGGCTTGACAGAGGGAGCTTGCTCTTCTGCCTTCTGCTAAGTGAGGACACAGCGTTCCTCCCTCCAGAGGATGCAGCATCAACACACCATCTTAGAAGGAGAGAGCAGCCCTCAGCAGACACCAGACCTGTCGTCACCTTGATCTTGGACTTCCCTGCCTCCAGAACTGTGAGGAATAAATTTCTTTTGTTTATATTAATAAATTACCCAGTCTGTGATATTCTATCATCACAACACGAAACACACTAAGACATATATCGAGGCTGTGTGGGAAAAAGAAGGCAGATAGGTAAGATAGTTGGTAAGGAGAAGATAGAGAATTTGATTGTTTCTGCTCCTGGTGTTCAAATGCCCTTCCCTGTCTTTCCATAGGATTTTGAGCAAGTTAATCATTTCTCATGGTTAACTTGTGTTGAATTGGTGTCTGTTTGGTGGAGATGAAAAAACAAATTAATGAATATGATGTCACGACTGGTTTGAGACCGCCCATGGAAAGCTGAGCATATCTGCTTTACTTATTTGTTTACCTGTTTGGCCCCTGTAGCTATTGGTACTTGCAACCCTGGATGATGATGGTAAAATTAGGTACCCAAGAGAATGAACCCAACGAGGAGATGGGAACTTTCATTTAAATGGCACAGGGGAATGAAATCTTTAGCCAGGAAGACTTTGAAGTGAGATGTTGCTTAAGTAGAATATCTTAATGAGAAGACAGTCATGATAATCATTTGCAGCTACACATTCAAGTTCGACTAGCATTTATCAAAGACCTATCATGCAGTAGGCATTAGGCCAGGCATTTTGATTTTTTAATTTTTATTTACTTTTTATTTTTTAAAGTAGAGACGGCATCTCACTATGTTGTTCAGACTGGTCTGGAAGACCTAGACTCAAGAGATCTTCTGCCGGGCGTGGTGGCTCACACCTGTAATCTCAGCACTTTGGGAGGCCAAGGCAGGTGGATCACGAGGTCAGGAGTTTGAGACCAGCCTGACCAACATGGTGAAACCTCATCTCTACTAAAAATACAAAAATTAGCCCAGTGTCATGGTGGGCACCTATAATCCCAGCTACTCAGGAGGCTGAGGCAGGAGAATTGCTTGAACCCAGAAGGCAGAGGTTGCAGTGAGCGGAGATCGTGCCACTGCACTCCAACCTGGGTGACAGAGCAAGACTCCATCTCAAAAAAAAAAAAAACTTCTGCCTCGTCCTCCTAAAGTGCTGGGGTTACAGGCATGAGCCACTGCGCCTGGCCTAGGCTAGGCATTTTAAAAGGCATAACTCATTAAGCTCAGAACAAAAGAATTATGCCCCTTCTTTGGTGCTGAGCAGGGAAATGTGAAAAAAGAAAACTATTTTAGGACTAAGGAAGGAAGGTTTTCAAAAGACATTATGCCATATAGGGAAAAATATTTCAGAAATATTTCCCGGAGGCTCAAGGGCACATTTTAAAGCTCAAGCTTGAATAATACACCACTCAATTACATCTTTAGTTTTTCTGAAGAATGTGGTAAGAGTATTCGACATACAAGATTTGCATTTTCTCCATAGTAGTTCATCTTGCCTGTTAACTTTAAGGCAAGATTGTACAACATGTTGTTTCTCTGAAACCCACTGTACATGAGAAGAAGATTCTCAGAACACAGAACAAAAGTGCCACACAAGTCTGCTAGGGAAGGAAGCACGTGTGTCCACATGGGGAGGTATGTCTGCAAGAAAAAGCACTCTGTTTCCTTCTCTTTGATGGTGTGTATTATACACTGTCTTTTTTTCTTTTTTCTTTCTTTTTTTTTTTTTTTGAGGCGAAGTCTAGCTCTGTCGCCCAGGCTGGAGTGCAGTGGTGTGATCTCGGCTTACTGCACCCTCTGCCTCTGGGGTTCAAGTGATTCTCCTGCCTCAGCCTCCCAAGTAGCTGGGATTACAGGCCCGTGCCACCACACCCGGGTAATTTTTGTATTTTTAGTATTTAGTACAGACAGGGTTTCACCATGTTGGCCAGGCTGTTCTCAAACTCCTGACCTCAAGTGATCCACCTGCTGCAGCCTCCCAAAGTGCAGGGATTACAGGTGTGAGGCATTGCACCTGGCCTATACACTGTCTTTCACTCTAGCTATGTGTGTGTGCCTTCCATCTCATACTGAACTTCTGGCTTCTTGGGATCTGGTGTTATTTCACCACAGTACCTAGCACAGTGAGTTGCCTATCACAGGCAATAATTAATAAGAGGTTGCATGGAGTGCAGATATTAATGCTAGATCTGGCTCTGCCTCTACAGATGGGAAAACTCAAGTATAGCAGATGCTTGTTCTTTTCATCTTGCCAGTGTTTGTTCTTCCTACTTCTCAATGGCAGACTCTACATTTTTATTGGTTATCTATTCCTTACCCATGCAATCTATACCCTTTGGGGAAAAACTGAACCTACTTCTGGCTCCAGGGACAAATCCTGTTTAGCTTAGACCAATCATGACATTCTGTCATCCTCCTGGCCCCAGGGATTGGGTCAAAGATGGGCAGGTTCCCTGCTCCAAGCCAATGAAATGCAAGATGAGATGATGCTTGCTGGAGATTTTAAGGAAAGAAACTTTGTTACTCATCTGTTGGTGCTATGGACAATGACGCCGTTTTCTCCCCTGATATGAATAAAGAAACCTAAGTTGGTCAGGGGCAGTGGCTCACGCCTGTAATCCCAGCACTTTGGAAGTCTGAGGTGAGTGGATCACTTGAGGTCAGGAGTTCAAGACCAGCCTGGCCAACATGGCGAAACCCCGCCTCTACTAAAAGTACAAAAATTAGCCAGACATAGTGGCTCATGCCTGTAGTCTCAGCTACTCGGGAAGCTGAGGCAGGCGAATTGCTTGAACCCAGAAAGAGGAGGTTGCAGTGAGCCAAGATCACGCCACTGCACTCCAGCCTGGGTGACAGAGGGAGACTCTGAAAAGTCCAAAGTCTATGAAAGTTGCTGTCAGTCTTCTTGTGACCACAAAGAAGCCAACCTTAAGATACAACAGGCAGCTTGGAAAGCAGAGAAAGAGACGAAAATAAACTGGATCATTGTCGAGATTATTGAGAAACATATATCTGGACTTCTCAGTTATATGAGCCAGTAACTTCCCTTTATTGTGTGAGGTGGTTGGATTGGATTTTTGTTACTTGTAACCAAAAGAATCCTAATTAATTGGGGTATAGACATTATGATCAATAGTGACTCCTTTCAGCTTTTTTTTTTTTTTTTTTTTTGAGACAGAGTTTTGCTCTGTTGTCCAGGCTCGAGTGCAATGGTATGATCTTGGCTCACTGCAACCTCCACCTCCCAGGTTCAAGCGATTCTCCTGCCTCAGCCTCCAGAGTACTGGGACTACAGGCATGTACCACCATGTCCAGCTAATTTTTAATTTGGTAGAGATAGGGGTTTCACCATATTGGCCATGCTGGTCTTGAACTTGTACCCTCAGGTGATCTGCCCCACTTGGCCTCCTGAAGTGCTGAGATTACAGGCGTGAGCCACCGTGCCGGCCCATTTCAGCTTTTTAAATTATTTATTTATTTTTTTTGAGATGGAGTCTTGCCCTGTCGCCCAAGCTAGAGTGCAGTGGTGCAATCTTGGCTCACTGCAAGGGTTCACGCCATTCTCCTGCCTCAGCCTCCCGAGTAGCTGGGACTACAGTCGCCCACCACCATGCCTAGCTAATTTTTTGTATTTTTAGTAGAGACGGGGTTCTACTGTATTAGCCAGGATGGTCTCGATCTCCTGACCTTGCAATCTGCCTGCCTCGGCCTCCCAAAGTGCTGGGATTATAGGCGTGAGCCACCGCACCCGGCCCCATTTCAGCTTTTAACATTCAATGATTCTATTAGAACCTCTAGTTCTTGGACTGGAGTTCTTAATAGAAGAGCTTAAAGACTCTTTTAAGGCATGGTGACACACGCCTATAGACCCAGCTAATCAGGAGACTGAGGTAGGAGAATCACTTGAGCCCAGGAGATCAAGGTTGCAGTGAGCTGTGATCGTGTCTCTGCACTCTAGCCTGAGAAACAGAAATCCACCAAAAAGTATAATAATTTTAATATGAAATGTGATAAGTCAGTATTAACCACGTTGCAACAACACCTACATCAAGAGAGTTGACCATATACCCAACCTTGAGACCCCAGAGAAATTCTCCAGAGCCACAGGATACATTCCTTCCTTCTCTCCAGCTGCAAATGTCCCTCAGCGTTGCCCGTTTTCCACAGGGGGCCAGGCCCATGTTTTCCCAATTGCCCTGTGAGGGTCCTCAAACTCAGAAGTTCCCCTCACCAGGGAGTCTTTCCAGAAAGAAAAAGTATCTTCTTTCTCTTTGTGTATTCAGCACCTTGAACAGTGCCTGTCACAGACAGGGCACCTAATAAGTATGCATAAATAAATGTTGGAGTTATACAAGAAGTATTAAACACCTATTGTATGCCAGATTCTGAAGAAGGTGCTGGCATACAGCAACGCACAAAGCAAAGTCACTGCTGCGGGTGGGTGGCCTGAAAGGACCTCTCAGGGACTGGTAATGTCTCACTTCATATCGCCAGGTGCTGATTCTATGGGTGTGTTTACATTGCAAACATGCATCAAGTCATTCACTTATGATTTGTGCGGTCACTGCATCTTTGCTTTACTTCAGTAAAAATGTTTCTAGAAACAAAACAAACAAGTTCTTACTCTCAGGGTGTTTATACTCTAGTCAGAGGAGGCAGACAATACAAATAAATATGTACTACGTTGGGAGGTAACAAGTGCCATAAAAATATGGATGTAAGAAGAAAGAATTCAGTGAACGCTAAGATGAGACAGAACAAGTATCCTTTGCTAGATCGCCCTGAGTACAGGGTACCCACACTCCAATCATTTATCCGAGAGGGCTCGGATCCCAACCCACTTTCTGAAGCCAGGCTCACACCCTCCTCCATGCTACTGCTGAACTGAACTAGGAGGTAATTCCAGGAACAGATGTGGAAGTGAGTAGGGATGGCTGAACTTAGATTTACAACGTGACTCACAAAATAGCACCAGGAAATCTGTCTTCAGCTCTGATTTTTCCACCCATTGGAAACACGCAATCAGAACTTGAGCAACCATTCTTTATACTTTAGGATGTTTAATGAGAAAGGTTTAGATTACAAAGATGGAAAAGACTATTTCCCCCAAGCCCAGCAGGCAGTTTTGGAGAATCTGTTGGGTGCTCAAGTGCAATGGAGATTCAATTCTAAGTTCAGTTCTAAGATCCAATTCTAATTAAAAGGAGTTTAGCATTTTGTTAAGTAACAAGACCCACACACATAAAACAATTATAGAATAATATCAGAATTTTTAAAACCAAACTTTATGGACTTACATGCTACCATTTGCCTCTCCTTTACAGTATTTGTCATATTCTCCATTTTATTAGTTTTATGTATGTATATATTTATTTATTTATTTTAGAGAGAGAGTCTTGCCACGTTGCCCAGGCTGGTCACAAACTCCTGGCCTCAAGCAATTCTTCTGCCTCAATCTCCCTAGTAGCTGGATTACAGATGCGAGTCACAGCATCCAGCTTGCAATTTATTTATTTATTGATTTATTTACTTACTTACTTACTTACTTGAGACAGGGTCTTCTTACTCTGTCACTCAGGCTGGAGTGCAGTGGTGCAATCACAGCTCACTGCAGCCTCAGCCTCCTGGACTCAGGTGATCCTCCCACCTCAGCGTCCTGAGTTGCTGGGACTACAGGCATGTATCACCATGCCTGGCTAATTTTTCTATATTTTGTAGAGGTGGGGCCTCCCTTTGTTGCCTAGGCTGGTCTGAAACTCCTGGGCTCAAGCAATCCACCTGCCTTAACCTCCCAAAGTGCTGGGATTATGGGCATGCCACCAGGCCCTGTCTCAGCTTGCAATTGTATGTTTACACATGTGAGTATTTGATTATTTGCCCATGTTGTTCACCATGTGCCAGGCATCGTAAGAGTCAGACCCACCCATAATCCCCTAGTTTTTGTGGTCATGGAGGAAGAGGACAAATGGAGACCCTGACCTGTGGACCATTCTCCTTCACATCTCCCCCAGTTCTGCCTCTGCTTTATCTCATACCAGGAGGGGCCTTGTGCAAACTGTGTGGACACCGCACCAACCTAAGCTGTGTCCATACTCCTTGTCTAAAGGCTAAGTGCGAGGTGGACCTGAAGAAGTGGCCCATGAGACCCTGAGGTTGGCTTGAGGCCATTTGTGCAAGTAAGTGCAAGGAGTGAGTTCCTGGAACATCGTCCGGGGTGGGAGTGGGGCTCCTGTGGCACATCCACTTGGCCACAGAAAGTTCGCAGCTGGAGAGATGGGGCAGCGGCAGGTGAGGACCAGAGAGGGCCCCTAAAGCTTGACTGGATGCAAAGTCAGTACTAAGTCTAGCTGCTGAGAATACGGGAAGGAAATGTACAAACTTCTCCACTTTCATGGTGCTTACATTCCAGTGCATGGAGCCAGACTACAAACAAGTACGTGGGACGCTATATAAATCGTCTAATATATAGTGTGTTTAGCAGTAATAAGTACTCTGGAAAAGAGAAGGGAAACAGAGCATATGATTTCAATAATGCTGGTCAAGGAAAGTGTATTGGTTGCCTGGAGCTGCTGTGACAAACTGCCACAAACCAAGTGGCTTAAACAACAGACATTCATTGTGTCACAGCAGCCCAAAGTCAAGGTTTCGGCAGGTTTGCTCCTCCTGAGGCTGTGAGGGAGAATCAGTCCCCTGTCTGTCTCCTAGCTCCTGGCAGCCTCAGGCTTTCTTTGGCTTGTAGAGGACAGGTGTCCTTCTGTGTCATCACATAGTCTTACCTCTGTCCATGTCTATCTCTGTGTCCAAATTTACCCTTTATTTCTTTTCTTTTCTTTTTTTTTTTGAGACAGAGTCTCCCTCTGTTGCCCAGGCTGGAGTGCAGTGGCCCAATCTAGGCTCACTGCAACCTCTGCTGCCTCCTAGGTTCAAGAGATTCTTATACCTCAGTCTCCTGAGTAGCTGGGATGATAGGCGCCCACCACCACTCCCAGCTAATTTTTGTATTTTTAGTAGAGACGGGGTTTCACCATGTTGGCCAGGGTGGTCTCGATCTCCAGACCTGCCCTCCTCGGCCTCCCAAAGTGCTGGGATTACAGGTGTGAGCCACTGCACCTGGCCTCTATAATTAAAATTTGGATGAAAAGGATCTTCCTTTAATGGAAACCTGGCAGCGACTGATCTATTTCAGCATTACAAAAGGACCATTGTAGCCTCAAGAGTTCTCTGTGATTTCTCATGTTAATTCCCCTCAGGAGGCAAATAAGCAGTTCTTTGGACTTCCAAGGAATCATCCCTGACCTTCTGCCTCCACTTATCTCCAAGTTGGAGTGCTCTCTGAGCTGTGAGCCATCACCCCCACCCCAAACGCCTCCCCCGTCCCTCCATCCTGCCCTGGCCTCAGAGAAAAATCACTTTCAAACAGGCTTTGTTCCCACCACGTTCAAAATAGTTCAGAGTAAAGCTGTGTATAAGAAGCAAAGTCATAATGGGTGTCCTGGAAGCCCAGTCCCACCAGTATGCAATGTTCCCATGTAACAAACATGCACATGTACCTCCTGAATCTAAAATAAAACGTAACAGGAATTTTTAAAGCAGCAGCAAAACCGCTTCGTTCCATTCCATTCACCTTCCTCTCACCCTCCACATCTCACTCTTAGCTGCAGGGGCCCGACTGTTTTCCCCTCCTGACTTCTCCAGTTCTGCTTGACCTAGCCGGGCTTGTCGTGAGACTCAGTCCTTTGTTCCTATCCTCCCTGTGGCTGTGGGCGTCCTTGCTCGCTGCCCTATGTCTGCAACAGTCTCCTCCTTGTCTGTCCAAGCCTGTTCCGTATCCAAATCCTTGTGTAAGACTCTGGCCCTGCAGCTATTTTCTGGTGACATATGCCCTTGGCTTCTCTCTAGGGACAGGATGCACAGAAACAGACTCGAAGAACAGCAGAGGGAGAAAAGCCACAAACACCAGCCCACTTCAGAGCCTGACATCTTCTGGGGGTTTCACAGGAGAAGCATTTGCTATAGCTTTCTTTCTTTCTTTTTTTTTTTTTCCGACAGTCTCGCTCTGTCACCCAGGCTGGAGTGCAGTGGCGTGATCTTGGCTCACTGCAACCTCTGCCTCCCGGGTTCAAGAAGTACTCCTGCCTCAGCCTCCCGAGTAGCTGGGACTACAGGTATGTGCCACCACAACTGGCTAATTTTGTATTTTTGATAGAGACGGGGTTTCATCATGTTGGCCAGGCTGGTCTCGAACTCCTGACCTCAAATGATCTTCCCGCCTCAACCTCCCAAAGTGCTCAGATAACAGGCCTGAGCCACCGCGTCTGGCCTACCGCTTCCTTTCTAGAGCTCCATTCTCTCCTCCAAAATAAAGGAGCTTGGTGGAGGTGAGAAATGGGCCCTTTAGGCCTGGTTTGTTGTTTCAGCAGATGGATGATAAAGGGAGAAGGATGAACAAAAGGCCTTGTTTGTGCCTGGCAAAGTCTCCTGGGAACCAAGACACACCCAAATACGCTTAAAGTGCTCGGAAACCAATCCACACTGAGCCCTGCACATTCATACTTCTTGTATAGTTTTATCTTCACACCACAAAACCCACTGTGGAGTAGGTTTTATGTTTCTCATTTTATAGATGCAAAAACTGGTATTTTCAAGGCTAAGTCCCTCACCTGGTCACAGTGTTAGTAAGAGGTAGAGCCTGGACTGAATTCAGTTCTGAGTCCAAAGTCTGTGCTCTTTTATTTCTTTTTATTTAAAAATAAATGTTGTTGTTGTTGTTCCGAATATCTAAGTAATATATGTTCTTTATTAAAAATTTAGAAATGAGAACATAAAATATAAAATTAAAGCCACCTATAACTCTACCATCTAGAAATGGCAACCATTAACATTTTAGTACAGTTGTCCTCATTCTCTGCAGGGGATTGGTTCCAGGACCCTGTGGATACCAAAATCCAGATGCTGAAGTCCCTCATGTAAATTGGTGCAGTATTTCCATATAAACTATATACGTCCTCCTGTATACTTTAAATCATCTCTAGATTATTCCTATTATCTAATACAATGTAAACGCCATGTAAACAGTTGCTATACTCTATTATTTAGGATATCATGACAAGTAAAAAATCTGTCCATGTTTAGTACAAACAATTTTTTTTCTGAATATTTTTGATCTGAGGTTGGTTGAATCCATGAATGCAGATGACCTCCTTTTTGTTGTTGCTTTGGTTATTTGTTTTATTTATTTATTTGAGACAGAGTCTTACTCTGTAGCCCAGGCTGGAGTGCAGTGGTATGATCTCAGCTCACCTCAACCTCCGCCTCCTGGGCTCAAGTGATCCTCCCACCTCAGCCTCCTGAGTAACTGGGACTACAAGTGTGTGCCACCATGGCCGACTAATTTTTGTATTCTTTGGTAGAGACAGGGTTTAGCCATGTTGCCTGCCTGGTCTCGAAATCCTGAGCTCAAGCAATCTGCCTGCCTCGGGCTCCTAAGTGCTGGGATTACAGGCATAAGCCACCGTGGCCCAGCCTGTTTGTTTTAAATAGCTTTATTTTTCAGAGCAGCTTTAGGTTCACAGCAAATTGTGAGGAAGCTACTGAGAATTCTCATACATCCACTCCCCCTGTACGTACATAACTTCCCCCATTATCAACATTCCCAAACCAGAGCAGTACCTTTTTTACAATGAACTTACATTAACTGTCATGTCACCAAAAGTCCATAGTTGCATTAGAGTTTACTCCTGGTGTTGTGCATTTTATAGATTTGCACAAATGTATAATTATACATATCCACCATCATGGTAACAAACCAAGAAGATTCAGTGCCCTAAATCCTCTGTGCTCCATCTATTCATCCTTTCCTCCTCCCTGACTCCTGGCAACCACTGAACTTTGTACTATCTCCATAGATTTGCCTTTTCCAAATGTCATATAGTTGGAATCATATAGTATGTAGCCTTTACAGATGGGCTTCTGAAATGGACTTGTTTCCTCCATGTCTTTTCATAGCTTGGTAGCTCATTTCTTTTTAGCACTGAATAATATTCCATTGTCTGGATGCATCACAGTTTATCCATTTACCTACTGAAGGACAACTTGGCTGCTTCCAAGTTTTAGCAATTATGAGCAAAGCTGCTATGAACATACATGTACAGGTTTTTGTGTGGACATAAATTTTCAACTCATTTGGGTAAATACCGAGGAGTGCAGTTCCTGAGTGGTATGGTAAGAGTGTGTGTAGTTTTGTGAGGGACTGCCACAATGTCTTCCAAAGTGGCTGTACCATTTTACATTCCCTCCAGCAATGAATGACAGTTCCTAGTGCCCCAAATACTCACCAGCATTTAGAGTTGTCAGTGTTCTGGATTTTGGCCATTCTAACAGGTGTGTAGTGCTATCTGATTGTCGTTCTGATTTACTTTTTCCTGGTGACATATGGCATGGAGCATATTTTCATATGCTTATTTTCCATCTGTATGTCTTTGGTGAGGTGTCTGTTAAGGTCTTTGGCCCATTTTTAAAATTGGGTTGTTTTCTTATTGTTCAGTTTAAAGAGTTTTTTGTATACTTTCGATAACAGTCTTTTATCATATATGCCTTTAGAAAATCTTTTCTCCCAGTCTGTGGCTTTTCTTCTCAATCTCTTGATAGTGGCTTTCACAGAGCAGAAATTTTTAATTTGAATGATATTCAACATATCAATTCTTTCTTTGATGGATCATGTGTTTAATGTTTTATCTAAGAAGTCATTGCCAAACCCAAGGTCATCTGGATTTTCCTCTCTCATCTTCTAGGAGTTTTATAGTTTTATGTTTTACATTTATGTCTATGATCCATTTTGAGTTAATTGTTGCAAAGGATGTATTGTCTGTTTTAGATTCTCTTTTTTTTTTTGCATGTGAATGTCCAGTTGTTCCAGCACCATTTGTTGAAAAGACTATTTTGCTCCTTTGTCAAAGATCAGTTGATCATAGTTATGTGAGTCTATTTCTGGTCCCTCTCTTCTGCTCCATTGCTCTATTTGTCTGTTTTTCACCAATACCACACAGCCTTGATTATGTTATCTTTATAGTAAGTCTTGAAATTGGGTAGTCTCAGTGTCTAAATTTGTTCTTCTCCATCAATACTATGTTGGCTATTCTGGGTCTTTTCACTCTCCATATATGCTTTAGAATCAGGTTTTCAATATCCACAAAATAACCTGCTGGGATTTTTACTGGGATTGCATTGAATCTATGGATCAAGTTGGGAAGCACTGACATCTTGACAATATTGGCTTTTTCTATCAGAGTGTTGTGGTTTTATATATAGCTATATATATAGTTATATATATGTAGATATATATAGTGTTATATATTTAGTTATATATAGTTATATATAGTGTTATATATAGTTATATATAAAGCTATGTATAGTTATATATAGTTATGTATATATAAAACTCTCTAGTTATATACATAAAACAAAACATGGGAAATATATATTCTATATATATTACATATATTATATATTTTGTTAGATTTATACCTGAATATAAATATGGTGCTAATGTAAATGGAATTATCTTTTTAACTTCAAATTCCACTTGTTCATTGCTGGTATATAGGAAAGCGATTTAGTTGTGTGTATTGATGTTGTATCCTTCAACCTTGCTATAGTTACTTATTAGTTCCAGGAGTTTCTGTGTCAATTCTTTTGGATTTTCTACATCAATGATCTTATTATCTGCAAACAAAGACAGTTTTATTTCTTTCTTTTTAATCAGTATACCTTTTATTGCCCTTTCTTGTCTTATGGCGCTAGTACTTCCAGTACTGCATTGAAAAGGAGTGGTGAGATATTCTTTCCTTGTTCCTGATCTTAGTACGAAAGCTTTTAGTTTCTGATCATTGAATATGATATTAGCTGTAGGTTTTTTATACATTTCCATCATCAGGTTGAGAAAGTTCCCTCTCTATTCTTTGTTTGCTGAAAGTTTTTATCGTGAATGGGTGTCGGATTTTGTCAAATGCTTTTTTCTGTATCTATTGATATGATCACGTGATTTGCCTCTTTCGCCTGTTGATATGATGGATTATATTCATTGATTTTCAAATGTTGAACCAGCCTTGCACAGCTGGGATAAATCCCACTTGGTTGTAGTGTATAATTCTTTTTATACACTGTTAGATTCAACCTGCTAATATTTTGTTGAGGATTTTTAAGTCTACATTCATGAGGGATGTGAGTTAATAGTTTTCTTTTCTTGTAATGTCTTTCTCTGGTTTTGGTAGGAGGGAAATGCTGGCTTTGTATAATGAGTTAGGAAGCATTCCTTAGGGTTTTGTCTTCCGGATAAGGTTGTAGAGAATTGGTATAATTTATCCTTTAAATATTTGATAGAATTCACCAGTGGACCCATTTGGGCCTGGTGATTTCTGTTTTGAAAGGTTTTTTGTTATGAACTCAATTTATTGAATAGATTTAAACCTGTTCAAATTGTCTATTACTTTTTGTGTAAGTTTTGGCAGATTGTGAATTTCAAGGAATTGGTTCAACTATGCTACCAAATTTGTGGGCATAGAGTTGATCATAGTATTCCTTTGTTACACTTTTAATGTCTGTGGGATCTCTAGTGATGTCCTCTCTTTCATTGCTGAGATTAGTAATTTGTATCCTCTCTTTTTTTTTAAGCCTAGTTAGAGGCATATTAATTTTACCAATAGTGTCAAAAGATTAGCTTTAGGTTTTGTTGATTTTCTCTATCAATTTCCTGTTTTCAATTTCCTGGATTTCTGCTCCAATTTTTATTTCTTTTCTCTGCTTACTTTGTATTTAATTTCCACTTCTTTTTCTAATTTTGTAAAGTGAAAGCTGAGATTGTTTATTTTTAATCTTTCTTCTTTTTAAATATACACATTTAATGCTGTAACATTTCCTCTGAGAACTGATTTTGCTGTATCTCACATATTTTAATAAGCTGTATTTTCATTTTCACTTAGTTCAAAATATTTTAAAATGTCTTTTGAGATATCTTTTTTGCACTATGTGTTATTTAAAGGGGTGCTGCTTAATCTCAAAGTATTTTGGGATTTTCCAGCTATATTTCTGTTATTAGTTTCTGTTTTAATTCCATTGTGGTCTGAGGGCAGTGTATGATTTCTATTCTTTTAAATTTTTAAGGTGAGTTTTATGACTCAACATGTGATCTACCTTGGTGAATGGTTCACATGAACTTGAGAAGAATGTGTATTCTGCTGTCTTTCAATGTCAATTGTATTCAGTTGATTGATGGTGGTGTTGACTTCAACTGGGCCCTCACACATTTCATGTCTGCTGGATCTGTTCATTTCTAATGGGGGGTTTTGAAGTCTCTAGCTATAATAGTGAATTTATCTATTTCTCCTTGCAATTCTATCAGTTTTGCATCATTTTGACACCGTTGTTAGGTACATGCACATTAAAGATTGTTATTTCTTCGAAGTCACCTCTTAAGTCTAAGTTTATGTTATGTTGTACAATTTTACACTCTGCTTTTTTCTCACTAAAAACATGATTTTTAATAGGCACAGGCTGTTTTCACTCTACAAGTCCAATATTTCTTAATCAACTTGATTCAGACCAATTTGTAATGATTCAAGTTACCACTGCAGGAAGATGCTCTTTGTGTGCTCTGGGGAGTGGTACGATGGGGTCCAGGACATCAGGTAGAGAACAGGTTGTGAAGGAGCCCTAGACAGCCAGCAGCCGTCATCACAAAGAGAGATAGCAGAAAAACAAGTGGAAGCTTCAGTTGGGATTGGGCGAGAGAGCAGGTTGGCACCAGTGCAGAATGGACCAGCAATGCTTCATCCATTGGAACACCTGACTCTTATTTCAAAAAATTAGGACCAGGAATCCAAGATGAAAGGAAGTTTGAGTACTTCTTAAGAGATGAGCCAAGGACCTGGGCAGAGGGTGAGCCCAGGTTCAGAGTCCACTCAGACCAGTCACCTAGGCTGACTGTCCAGCAGATCTGACCGATGGGACCTCCAGCCTCTATCCTGAAACTCAGGGACTTTATTTCTCTGTGCTTTAACTTTCTCACCTGCCAGCCTGCAGTGTGTATAACTTCATGTGTCCTGAGCTGCTGAAGCACAGTTTGAAAGTGAGTCATGGTAAATGCTTGCTATGTAAAACTTCTTTAGTAACTGCTTCTGGGAATCGCTTCAATTATTGCCCCACTCTGTTTGCCTGGCTGTGGGTCAAGCTTTCCCCTCTCTTTGGGAAACCTGGCCTTGATTGGCCTTGTCTCTGCTTAGAATGGAAAAGGGAAAGGGGACTCTGATATGATTTGGCTCTGTGTCCCCACTCAAATTTCATCTTGAATTGTAATCCCCATGTGTTGAGGGAGGGACTTAGTGGGAGGTGATTGGATCACGGGAGTGGTTTACTCCATGCTCTTTCCCTAATAGTGAGGGAGTTCTCATGAGATTTGATGGTTTAAAAGTGGCATTTTCCCCTGTGCTCGCTCTCTCCTGCTGCCATGTTAGATGTACCTTGCTTCCCCTTCGCCTTCCACCCTGATTGTGAGTTTCCTGAGGCCTCCCTGGCCATGTGGAACTGTGAGTCAATTAATCCTCCTGATATGGTTTGGTTGTGTCCCCAACCAAATCTCGAGTTGAATTGTAGCTCCCAGAATTCCCATGTGTTGTGGGAGGAACCCAGGGGGAGGTAATTGAATCTTGGGGGCCGGTCTTTCCCGTGCTATTCTTGTGATAGTGAATAAGTCTCACAAGATCTGATGGGTTTATCAGGGGTTTCCACTTTTGCTTCTTCCTCATTTTTCTCTGGCCACTGCCATGTAAGAAGTGCCTTTTGCCTCCTGCCATGATTCTGAGGCCTACCCAGCCATGTGAAACTGTAAGTCCAATTAAACCTCTTTTTGTTTCCAGTTTCCGGTATGTCTTTATCAGGAGCGTGAAAATGAACTAATACACCTCCTTTCTTTATAAATTACCCAGTCTCAGGTAGTATCTTTACAGCAGTGTGAGAAAGGACTAATACATGCTCTAAAGAAAGGATGAATCATCATTAAATAAGAGGTTGGGTGAGAGGTGGAGTTAATGGCAATGCGCTTGATGCTACTGAATCAGCTGGGTTTCAGACTGTTCTTCTGTCCTGAGGTCTCCAAGGCCTGCTCACAGTGCAGTCATGTTTTGGGCTTCAGGACCTCCAGCTTCTTTACACAGTGGTACCCCTGAGCAAGCTTTCAGTGCCAACCAACTTATTGGCTTCAAAGGCAAGGGTGGGCCTTATCTTGCCGTCCGATTAGGGCTGTGGAATCTTTTGTGGACTAAAATTTCTCCTGAGTCATCTTTTGTTTTCATTGGAATACAGTTGCTGCTTTTCCATAATTGGTTAGTAGAGAATGCTCTGTGACTGCAGTAGGATCTTCCAAAAATCATGGCCTTGAAGCAAAGAGACACTGGTGTAGTAGAATTCAGAGAAGGACTCTTTTCAGCACAAACATCAGAAGCATCGAACTTTGAATCAATACATGACTAAGTGCAGTGGAGGAACAAGTGAGAGCAAGGCAGAGAGAAAGGCGGAGAGTGATGTGCCCAGGATGCCGAGGCAGATACCCCTTGGTTCCTCCCTGCTTTGTTACCATCAAGACTTGTGTTCATTTTTCACTCAGAGCTTCTGTTTCTCCACGGATTCCCAGCACAGCTTCTCAGGGAGGCGTCGCTTATTCAGCAACTGTTTATTGAGCAGCTACTAAGAAGAAGGAGCCCCTGTAAAGCAGAGCCATGTGTTCATCTTGTACGCAACGCACCTAGCACTGTATCTGGCACATCTTAAACATCAAACCAATGCTTATGGAATGAGTAAATAAACGCATGGGTGGGAAAAAACAAATGAATGAAGAGGAAGAAATGAATCAATATAGAAGCACTGAGGTTTGAAAATCTTCTTGGAAGAGTTGAGGTAAAGATGAAGCTTTAGGTTTTTGTTTATTTGTTTGTTTTTTATTTTTTTAAAATTTTTTTACTTATTTGTTTTGAGACAGAGTCTTGCTCTGTCACCCAGGCTGGAGTACAGTGGCGTGATCTCGGCTCACTGCAACCTCCAGCTCCCAGGTTCAAGTGATCCTCCTGTCTCAGCCTCCCAAGTAGTTGGGACTACAGGCACATGCCACCACATCCAGCTAAGTAGAGACAGGGTTTTGCTATGTTGGCCAGGCTGGTCTCGAACTCCTGACCTCAGGTAATCCACCCGCCTCGACCTTCCAAAGTGCTGGGATTACAGGTGTGAGCCACCATGCCCAGCCTGTTTTTTATTTTTTGAGACAGGGCCTCATGTTGCCCAGGATGGAGTGTAATGGTATGATCATGGCTTACAGCAGCACTGGGCTCAGTGAGCCTCCTGCTTCAGCCTCCTCAGTAGGTAGGACTACAGGCATGTGCCACCACACCCAGATACTTTTTAAATTTTTTGTAGAGACAAGGTCTGGCTTTGTTGCCCAGGCTGGTCTTAAACTCTTGGCTTCAAACAACTCTACCACCTCAACCTCCCAAAGTGCTAGAATTACAGGCATGAGGCACTGTACCCGGGCAAGTTTTGATGTCTCTAGCAGTCACTAGCACATCCATGGAAGTAAGTGGGAATAAAAGAATGGACTCCCTTAAAAATACAGAGAAGAGAGAGAAGGTCGCTAGAGAAGCAGTGAAAGTCCAGATGTTAACCAGCCCCATTGTGTAAGGAGCAATGTGGCCCAACCAGACCAATTTTGTTAATACCTTTAATGATTAGTTTCCTAGTTAATAATTGACACATCATAACAAAGAAAGCTGAAAACTGATAAGTCAGTTATTTCATCATTTTGGATTCTCCTGTATGTCTAGGTCCTGGTGATAGTCACCAGGTGACAAACCTGGAAACATTGGCAGGGAAGGTACATTTTTAACCTTCTGGTATAGTTAACTAAAATTCAAATAAACTTAAACACAATCTCCTCGCTTACCTGAAGAGTAATGAGGGTTGTCAAGAAGGTGTACTAGGCTGGGTGCGGAGGCTCACACCTGTAATCCCAGGACTTTGGGAGGCAGAGGTGGGTGGATCACTTGAGGCCAGGATTTCGAGACCAGCCTGGCCAACATGGTGAAACCTGTCTCTACAAAAATATACAAAAATTATCTGGGCGTGGTGGCAGGCACCTATAATCTCAGCTACTTGGGAGTCTGAGGCAGGAGAATCGCTTGAACCTGGAAGGCGGAGGTTGCAGTGAGCCAAGATCATGCTATTGCCCTCCAGCCTGGCCGACAGGATGAGACTCCATCTCAAAAAAATAAATAAAATTAAGAAAAGAAGGCATACTGATTGCCCAAAAAATCTGGGTGCCCTAAACAGATCCTCAAATTTTAGGATTTGAGCTCTCAGGACAGAACTGCCATAGAACAGAGTGACCCCACGCGTAACTGGAGAGCTCGCTTTAACAGGAAAAGCTCTGGGGATTTTTGCGTCGCCATTTCCTCTTTAAATACAACAGAAAAAATCCATTTAGCTAGGATTCTGGAACTCTGCCAGCTCTTCCTGCCCTATCGGACTGTAAAATTCAACAAGGGATCATAAATAATAGACTCTAGTCCAAAAATACATTTGGGGAATCCTGTCCAATAGAATCACTGACGTCAATGACTTCTGCATGGCCTCTGATATTTACTTCAAACAATAAGAAGAGAGATCACAGTTCCCAGTGTTGGTTCCGCTAAGCAGAGCTGAGTGACGGAAATGCAGCCCAGCAGAGGCTTCGCACAGCCTAGGGAGCCCTGGCGTTTAGTTATCTTTTGCTGCGTAATCAATGGCCCAGAACCTAGTGGGTTAAATCAACAACATCGTAGCTCATGACTTTGTGAGTCAGGAATTCCAGAGTTCAACTGGACCGTTTTTCTGCTGTGCATGGTATCAGCTGGGGTCAGGCAGCGGTGTTCAACAAGCTGACTGCCTCCTCTGCAGTATCTAGCATGGCTCCACTCACATCACTCAAGCTTCAGTAGGGCTGGTTGGAACCACCGACCAGAGGACGTTCCCAGGGCCTCTAAGCCATGGCAGTCTCAGGGTAGTCTAGTGGCCCAGACTGGTGGCCTAGGCCTCCCAGAAAAGGTGTTGTAAGAGACCTGAGTAGAAGCTGCAAAACTTCTTTATGTCCTCTCCTCAAAGCTTCTAGAATGTCATTTCTGTAGCATTTGACTGGTCTAGGAAGTCACTAAGAACAGCCCAGCTCCAACAGCAGGAGCATTAGGTGCCACTTCTCAATGAGAGAAGTAGTATGAAACTGTGGCCATCATTAGCCTGGAACGTTGTAGAGCAGAAGAAACTTTACTGAGCAGACGTGGACCACCTGCACACACATCCTTTCACTTCTCCAGCTCCTCCTTCCGCAGCAGGAGGGAGACCGGAGAGATCCCAGGCAGGTCTTGAACACATCCTCCCAAGCCCTCTTAGAGATAGGGGATGCTGCAAACATCCCTGGAGATTTGGATGACCTTCTGGGAATAGCTTTCTCTGTAGTGAACCACTTTCTCTGATGTGTCCCCCTAAGCTCCTGGTCCATCTCTTCTACAAACCTTTTATATCTTTGGAGGTCTTGAAAACTGGAGCTGCTCTTCCTTCAGCAACAGGTTAGGCTTGAAGCTGGTACATCCTACCAACACTCAAGTGCATGTGCAAGTTCAGAAACTCCTCTCTTCTCTTCTCTTCTCTTCTCTTCTCTTCTCTTCTCTTCTCTTCTCTTCATAACTCACTGCTGCCTCGACCGGCACTGCTGCCTCGACCGGCTGGGCTCAAGTGATCCTCCTGCCTAAGCCTCTTGGGTAGCTGAGACTACAGGTATGCCCCAATATGCCCAACTAAGTTTTTAAAAAATTTTTTGGTAGAGATGAGGTTTCGCTATGTTGCCCAGGCTGGTCTCAAATTCCTGGGCTCAAGCGATCCTCCGGCCTTGGCCTCCCAAAGTGCTGGGATTACAGGTGTGAGCCACGGCTCCCGGCCCAGAAACTTTTCTATTTTTCTAATTCCTAAACACTGAAGCAAGATCATGGCTAAAGACAATCTGTCCAGTCCACAGCAGACATTTATTACCCCCAAGCATGGGGCAGCACAGAGCTGGATGCTGGCAGTACAAAGGAGAAGGAAGAAACACATGGTCAGTCCCCACACACTAAGTGACTCATAGGTAACAATAATAGCGCAGCACTACCGAACCTCATTTACAGATGAGGAAGGAATCAGGCTCAGAGAGGTTAGGTAACTTGTCTAAAGGCACACAGCGAAGAGGTGGCAAATCTGGGCTTAGGACCCAGGTCAGGCCATGCAACTCCATCTCAGAGATAAAAATGCTCTCATGAAAAGGAAGCAAGATGCATTTCTGGGTATTTTTAGAGAGGTTTACTGGGGGTGCTGGTTTTCTCCAACCATTGAGATAACTGGAGCTCACAGTAGAAGACTCTGAAAGGCTCACTTAGAAGGGACCTGATGCCACTCACAGGCCCAGCTTTTCCAGTTAAACTACAACTTCTGCAGGCCTGCACTCTCTTATTTGGTGCTCTCAAAAAGTATCCATCCCCTTGAAATCGGTCTGGCAATATATGAAAAGAGTTATAAAATTGTTCCTATCCTTTGACCCAATCGTCTTGCTTTTGGAATATACCCCAAGGAAACATGCAGAAGAGAAAAGAAAGCAAACAGCACAAAGATGTTTACGGTAACACCGTTCATAACAGTGGAAACATGGGACATGACCCAATGCCCAAAATTGGGAAAAGGTTATGCAAACGATGGTACTTGAAGACAATGGAATGTTAAGTTGCTATTAAAAGGAATTAAGTTTACAGATTCTGTGGATGGATCAAAGTGCGTCCATAAGATATTAAGAGAAAAGAATGTAAAAAAAAAAAGTATGCTTGGGCTACAAATATAAATCAGTCGGCGTGCTCATTGATAAGGATCAGAAATGAACACGGTGCTGCAAATAGCTGGTACTCTAGATTTATAGCATTGTTTTTTCTTCTAAAGTTCACAGTACCATGAAAATACTAACTTTCGGTGTGGAGCAAGAGAGTGGAAAAAAGATCCATCATCTCCTTTTGCTCATGGTGAGAAGAGAGGGGATTTCCTCATCTGAAAGGTCAATGTGCATCTGCAATGTAATGTGTCTGCAAGAACAGCCCACTCTGTGTTAATCTACCTAACAGAAACACAGTGCTTGGGAGGCCAAGGTGGGAGGATGGCTTGAGCCCAGGCATTTGAGGCTGCAGTGAGCTATGATCGTGCCACTGCACTCCAGCCTAGACCATAGAAGTAGACCCTATCTCAAAAAAAAAAAAAAAAAAAATACAGCTTTCAAAACATCTGGCCTACACCCACTATGCTACATCTTGAAAAGTACATATAGTTGTAGGCACCATATTTCAGGGAAGACTGACAAACTAGAGCTCATTTCAAGGATGATAGTGACTAAAGACCATGAGAAAATCTTGAAAAGACTTGAGGATGTCTAGCCTGCAGCAGAAAAACCTCTTGGAGACCCAAGAAGCTTCTGTGTAGGCCTTGGGAAGGATTCGTGTACCAGCCCTTGGTGGTACACAAGCACCAAGACTTGTGTACAGAAGTTATGGAGAAGCAGAGTTGAAGTCAAGATGAGGATCAGGGTTATTCAAAAGAGGCCGTGGCATCCACACTACTAGAAGTGTGTAAGCAAAGCACGAAAGATTCTATCACATGAACAACTAATGGTCTCTTTTTCTGTAACCCTCCAATTTGACTTCCAGCAACTTAAATGGGTTTATGCTTCTACCAGGGGACATAGTGTTGCTGATTCATGAGGCTCTGAGGGAAAGGCATATGGTAAAAATGGAATTATCTGTTTGCCAGATGCTGAGATAGTTCTACTGACCCACTGTGCATGGGAATTCCATTTTGAGCTGTTTTCCCAGGACTGGTCAGAAGTGTTTACAGAGTGATGTGGTGGTGAACTACAGACAACTAGAGGTACAATCTGTTGATTTTTTGTTTGTTTATTTTCAATGAAAATTTAACTGCGTGGCATTGAGCAGCATCTGTGACCTTTGACCTTTTTTTTTTTTTTTTTTTTTTTGAGATGGAGTCTCGCTCTGTTGCCCAGGCTGGAGTGCAATGGCACCATCTGGGCTCACTGCAACCTCTGCGTCTTGGGTTCAGTGATTCTCCTGCCTCAGCCTCCCGAGTAGCTGGGATTACAGGTGCCTGCCACCATACCCGGCTAATTTTTTGTATTTTTTTTAGTAGAGACGGGGTTTCTCCATGTTAGCCAGGCTGGTCTTGAATCCCTGAACTTGTGATCTGCCTGCCTCAGCCTCCCAAAGTGTTGGGATTACAGGCATGAGCCACCACGCCTGGCCCAGAACAGGCAACTTTTTTTTTTTTTTTTAAGAAGGAGTCTCACTCTGTTGCCAGGGCCGGAGTGCAGTGGTGTGATCTCAGCTCACTGCAACCTCTGCCTCCTAAGTTCAAGCGATTCTCCTGCCTCAGCCTCCCGAGTAGCTGGGATTACATGCACCTACCATTACGCCCAGTTAATTTTTTTGTATTTTTAGTAGAGACAGGGTTTCACCGTGTTGGCCAGGCTGCTCTCGAACTCCTGACCTGGTGATTCACCTGCCTCTGCCTCCCAAAGTGCTGGGATTACAGGTGTGAGCCACTGCATCTGGCCCTTTGACCTTATTAATAAAGCAAACAACCATCAGTCAGCTATTTGTGTTTTCTAGTAGTTATGCTATGCCCTCTGAGAAATCCAAAATCTAAGCCATGATCCCAACCTTCAAGAAACGTACATGACGCCAGCCACGATGAAGAATGAAGTCAGGGGATCTGAACTTGTGGAGATATAAACAAGTGTATAAGACAGAAAATACACATGCAAGCAAACAAATACGTAATTGCAAATTGCAATCTGTACTATGAAGTAAATAAGCAAGCCAACGTGATTGAGGGGGAAGGGAGGAGGGAGGTGACTTCTTTAAATCAGACGCTCAGAGCAGGCCTCTCAGGGGAGTGTTATTTATCCCAAAAGCTGAAGACAGAGAAGAGACTGCCACCCAGAAGATGGGAAAGAGAGAAACAGTACGTTGCCAGACACAGAGCATGACACCAAAAATCCTCTAAACCAAAGGGCAAACTTAAACTCATCTTTCAGATGCCTTTGGAGCTCATCATGTCTATTTAAAATGCCCCCTACAGAGTCTAGAGCAGAGCTTTACTCATTTTCGATGCTCAGTACACATGGAGTGAACAGACAAGTGGCTCTGAGAATAGCTTTCTTATTGTTGAGCAATTGATACCCCATTCAGTGTGTATGTACAAGCCCCTCTCCTTAGTTACAGCTTCCTGGGAACTCTTGTGGATGACACAAAAGTAAGAAGAGGCCGGGCGTGGTGGCTCACACCTGTAATCCCAGCACCTTGGGAGGCCGAGGGGAGCAGATCACATGAGGTCAGGATTTGAGACCAACCTGCCCAACATGGCGAAACCCCATCTCTACTAAAAATAGAAAAATATTAGCCGGGCATGGTGGCACACACCTCTAATCCCAGCTACTCAGGAGGCTGAGGTCCGAAACCAGGAGGCAAAGATTGTTGTTAATTGAGATGGTACTACTACACTCTATCCTGGGTGACAGAATGAGAATGTCTAAAAAAATAAAAACCTTGCTCTAGACAAGCCGCCCCCTAGTTCTGCCAATGGTGAACATTCCTAGTTAAGCAGGGTTACCATAACCCACACCTGGATGTATCAAAGAAAACTGTGCATCTATCTGCTCAAAGTTGTTCAAATTCCCAGCCAGGGCACCTGCTCTATCTCAAAATGTAAGACTCTGGAATGAGCACTTTGTAAGTTTCAGGTCCACCACAGACGTTAATGTCTGGTGGGTGGGTTGGATTTATGATCAGCATCATCTGGGAATCACATTCTGTCCATTAGTTTGAGCTAAGTGCTATCAGGAATTTGAGGAAGAGCTCTGCTGAGTGAGGGAGCGAAAAAGTGGTTATGACGTTTTAAGTGACTCCAGATGGCCCCGCAGGTACTGCGGTGGCAGCTCCACGCAGGGCACAGCGACCGAGCAGTCTGCGAACTCACTTAACCCTCAGAAGTTTGGAATCCAAAACACTTGCCATTTGCTGTTTAATTTCACTTGCTTTTTACATGCACTAAGATGACAAGAAACCTCGAAGAGAAATCACCCAGTACACATTTTAGATTGAACATGAAAACTATAAATCTGCCCTTGAAAGTCAAACTTGCCTCACATTATAGAGTCTTGTGGAAGACCAAGTCCCATAAGCACAGCTCCCAGGAGTATAGTTAACACTCATTTCTGTTCTGAATATCTCCGATGAAAAAACAGTGAGGAGGAAAGTCCCTTAACTTTGTTTACAGAGCAATAACTCTGAAGCCAGTAAAAAATTGGACATTGAAACCATAAACAGAAAAAATAGAGAAAGATGTCTTTCTAATGGAACCAGGAATAGCAGAGACACTTCTAATATAAACACGTAACTTCAAAGTAACATGAAATACATCCTATGGTACTACAGAAATGGAATTTGAGCCATATTCATCATTGTTTATGAAATTAAATCAGGTAGCAACCAAATGTGACAACATTCAAGGGAAGAAGAATATATTCCAGAAAATATTCTTTTGATTTTGATCTCTAGCAAATCCCCAAAATTGACAAATAACAGATGGTAAGTAAGCACTGAGAAAAGGAACGAGTGCAAGATACATCGATTAATAAAAATAAAACAGGGGACCATGATTTGTGATAGAAATCTAACAAAATCTCTCATGGTCTCCTCGTGGTCTGAAGGAGGTCTGCAGCCTCCACGGAGAGGTAATAGCTTCCATAGTTGATAGAACAGCTAAACTGGGCTCTTGGCCCCATACGAGCCTGCAGAGAGATCCCAGAAGCCCTCAAGTGTCTATCCTTAGTCCTGTCCATTTTGATCATATTGTCAACCTTCTAAATGGAAACGAAGACTAGCTGATCAGGTTTATGACTGACCACATGCTTAAGCAACTGCTGACATATTGGAAAGTGCCACACAGGGGTCCACTCACCCACTCACCAGCTGCTAGACCTTCTCTGAGCTTCAATTTCCTTCTCTGAGTGTTGGTCAAATGAGAATACCTCATAGAGGCTTTGTGAAAATTAAACTACACAACAGAAGTAAAATACCAAGAGAGTGTCAATAAATGTTGACTTTCTTCTAGTGTCAGAAACTGCCAGGATTCAATATCATCTCAATAACTGAGCATTAAAACTCCACAGTGAAATGTAATAGGACAAATATACATCTTATTTTAAAGTATGCCAAGGGAGGCTGGGCGTGGTGACTCACGCCTGTAAACCCAGCACTTTGAGAGGCCAAGGCAGGTTGATCATTCAAGCTCAGGAATTTGAAACCAGCCTGCCCAACATGGCAAAACCCCATCTCTACTAAAAATACAAAAATTAGCCAGGTGTGGTGGCACGCACCTGTAATCCCAGCTACTTGGGAGGCTGAGGCAGGAGAATCACTTGAACCCGGGAGGTGGAGGTTGCAGTGAGCAAATATTGCATCATTGCACTCCAGCCTGGGTGACAGAGGGAGACTCTGCCTCAAAAAAATTAATTAATTAAATAAAAATAAATAAAGTATGCAAAGGCAGCCTAGGGGAGAATTAACCTAATATCAACTTTGATTTCAGAAAAACAACTCAGGGAATTTTTAATGGGCTACAAATTTAGCATAAAGAGGTTTTTTGTTTGTTTGTTTTAAAAAAGACAATCTGAAAATAGAGTGCTAATGATGTGGTATATGGAGTAGGGCTAATGGCTGAATGTTGTAACCAGGCACAGTTTGTTCCATAAAATGATACCTTAAGCCATGTTGAGTTGATAAGTACACAATTAATATGGTCTGTGCTTATCATATAGAAGCCCTATATTTGACATCACTGTAATAGTCATCAGTTCCAGCTATTGTATACTTATTAAATGATAAACCTAATTATCTCTTAATAATAAAGTGTTCTGTAATTCAAATTTTATAATTTAAATGACTCTTTCCTTTTTCTCTCTGTTAGTCAAAAGTATTGTGATGATTTATAACCTAGTCCCACAAATTCGTCTCAAAGAAGGACTACTGTCATATATATGACAAATATATATATGACAAATGATATTAAATATGAAAGAATCCATCCTTGAATTTTGGCACATTTGGTTGCTACCTGGCTTAAGTTCATAAACAATTACTGAAAATGACTAAAATTACATTTCTATAGTACTGTGAAGTGACATTTATATATATATTAGAAGTGTCTCTACTATTCCTGGTTCCATTAGAAAGACATCTTTCTCTGTTTTTTCTGTTTATGGTTTTAATGTCCTTTTCTTTTTTTTTTTTTTAATGGCTTCAGAATTAATAAAATATAAGTGGAACCTAATTTTTAAATATTCATATTGACTGAGATAGCATACTTTTCAAATGCTGTTTACAGAAGCAAGGCTTCACTGAGTCATGTTTACAATGAAGGAGAGGAGAGAAATGTTTAAACAAAAAAAAGCAGACTGCACTGGGTCTGTGCAGACAGACATTATGAAAACTTTCACAGAGATACTCAAAATCCACTTTCTTTAAATAAGGCTTTGCTCCTCATCTAGCACCAAATATAGCGCATACCAAAGTCGTTAAAAACAAAGCCATTCTTTTAGCTCTGAGTGTAAAAGTGCATCTGCTGTTTTTTTCTGACAAAAAAAAGGGAATTATTTTCACCATTTTTAACATGGTCAAAAAGAACCAAATGGATTTTTAGGGTGTTTTCCAAAAGTGAAGAAAACGGGAAGTGAGCTGTTACTAAATATGTAAGAATCTGGATAACTGAATGAATTTAAACCAAATATTATACATAAAACTTCAGTTTAGCAAAAATCAAAGTACAGTATGTTTCATGGGTTCAGAATTGCTGCTGAAACATAGTTATACATAGATCAGTTGTTACCCAATTTATATTGCTATAAATGCAATATTCATGTGAATATGCTAAGGCATATTAAGAATGTAAGTCTTCTCATGCCTATAATCCCAGCACTTTGGGAGACCAAAGCAAGTGGATCACCTGAGGTCAGGAGTTTGAGACCAGTCTGGTCCAACATGATGAAACCCCGTCTCTACTAAAGATACAAAAATTAGCCAGGTGTGGTGGCACGTGCCTGTAATCCCAGCTACTCAGGAGGCTGAGGCAGGAGAATCGCTTAAACTCGGGACATGGAGGTTCCAGTGAGCTGAGATCACGCCATTGCACTCCAGCCTGGGTTACAAGAGCAAAAAACTGTCTCAAAAAAAAAAAAAAAAAAAAAAGTATAAGCCTTGCAGGCTGGGTGGGGTGGTTCACACCTATAGCACTTCAGGAGGCTTGAGCCCAGGAGTTCAAGACCGGCCTGAGCAAAAGAGTGAGACCTAGTCTCAAAAAAAAAAAAAAAAAAGGGAGGGAGGGAGGAAGGAAGGAAGATAGATAGATTAATCAGATAGCACTGGATCTTCCAAAACAAAAAAGTGTATAGGCCTTGTAAGCCAAGTACAGTATATTACAATGTTCTATTGTTAGACGTTGTTATCAGTAATTTTGTATCTCTGTCCTTCTCTTGTCACACTTTACACTCTTTACACTAAGCAGAGCTTCCCAGTTAAGAAAACATTCAAAACACTTTCTTTAGTTGCCTTGAATGTGAGACACCTTGAATGAGTTAAACCTGCTTAGTGCTACCAACACTCATGTTTCTATTGGCTGCTAGTGCTGACCGCAGGGTTGAGGAAGGTAGAAAGATACCCAGATTCCCTCCAAAAATAACCAACATGTTTGTAGAAGCAGTCACTATCTTCACCACGCTTCCTCTTTTTTTGGTTCAAGTCATTTCCTCCATGGGAAATTATCTGTAAATGAATCAATCTTGTAGCCTAACAGGTTGCCTTTTCCTCGAAATTCTGTTTACTTGGGATTCTTCCCTAATCTCTCCACCAAATATATTTGGAGAAGGAGAAGGGTTTAGTCCTTCTCCTTCTCTGGTTAGCTCTGTGGTTAGAAATGTAAATAGTGAATTTAACGTGACTTCTCTGTGCTGTTTGGAAGGATTCTTGCAGCAAAATATCCCCCAACCATAAAAAGGCAAGGTGAGGTAATGCAAGGAATTAATCTAGCTGTAGATATGTGCATTGCTATAAATGTAAATAAATATCTGACAGGTGTGATTTAAGTTGTAAAAGAGTCTATTAAAACACAACTATTTTTTATTTAAAAAATCAGAAGGGGCCAGGTGGGGTGGCTCAATGCCTGCAACTCCACACATTGGGAGATCAAGGTGGAAGGATCACTTGAGGCCAGGAGTTCAAGACCAGCCTGGACAACGTAGTGAGACCCCCAACTCTATGAAAAAACACAAAATTAAAATGAGCTGGGCATGGTGGCATGCACCTGTAGTCCCAGCTACTAGGTAAGCTGAGGTGGGAGGATCACTTGAGCCCAAGAGTTCAAGGCTGCCATGAGCTGTGATCTTGGCACTGCACTCCAGCCTAGGCAACAGAGTGAGACCCTGTCTCAAAAAAAAAAAAAAAAAAAAAAAAAAAATCAATAAAGGAGAACAGCTTCAAATTACCCATTTGTGTTCCATTATATTCATAAGCCATGCATTTTACTGGGGCCTGGTTTCAAATTTGCAGTGCTTGCCTACACTCAATGGCAGATATCTCCGTTTCCAAAAGCCCTTTGGCTCTCTCTCTAAAAATAAATGAGGCCGAGAACAGTGGCTCACACCTGTAATCCCAGCACATTGGGAGGCTGAGGTGAGGTCAGGAGTTCGAGACCAGCCTGGCCAACATGGTGAAACCCCATCTCTACTAAAAATACAAAAATTAGCAGGGCATGGTGGCACGTGCCTGTAATCCCAGCTAGTCGGGAAGCTGAGGCAGGAGAATCCCTTAAACCCAGAAGGCAGAGGTTGCAGTGAGCCGAGATCATGCCATTGCACTCCAGCCTGGGTGACAGAGTAAGACTCCATCTCAATAAATAAATAAATAAATAAGAAAGTTTTTTTTTCCTTAAAAAAAAAAAAAAAATCACACTATTTGTAGATTAAACCAAGTACATAGGTTAAAAATGTGAAGAAAGGGATGGAAGAGAAATCAGAGTCAGTGTGGATGCTATGCTTTCAAGCCCAAGCAGTTGGGGAAATTAATGAGTTAAAGTGAGAGGACAGGTGTTATAATCTGCAAAGTGCTACAACAATGTCCGTGATTGGTATAGGTACAGGAACACAGAGAGGAAAACCTAGGAAAGGTGGATGTAGCTAGCAACAAGAGCAATGAGTTCAGCTGGGAACTTCCCGTCTTTAAAAGTGAGATATTTAAGCAGAGATGTACCAGACACAGTGAAAGATTTCCACTTGGAAGTTGAGTAAGGTAGCTCACCTGGAGGCAGATTTAGGAGTCATCACATAGGTGTGATGTTTGAGTCTTTGAGCAAATAAGGGAATGTGGACAGGAAACATCATTAATGACAACCCCTTTGAGTTTCACAATATAAATCTTTCCACTGCCTTTTTCTCCAGTACATAGTCAATTGTTGAGGTCTTGTCTATGTCTGCCTTTTCTCTGTCCTTTGTTTGTTTGTTTTAGCTTATGCACTTCCAAAAAGTAAGAATGTGTCTGTTTAACTCACTTTGAACAGTAGAGAACTCAGTATCACTGGCACAGAGGCTCTACAAGTGCAAAGTTCTTACCCAACATGAGTTGGTTTGGCCTAAGCTTGGAGATGGAGGGTCTGGCTCCAGGATATAAAGCATGGAGCCAAGGGTAAGTGCAGAAGCAGGGCTTCAAAGAAAACCCTGCTCAGGCTAGGCGCAGTGGCTCATGCCTGCAATTCCAACACTTTGGGAGGCCGAGGTGGGTGGATCACGAGGTAAGGAGTTTTTGTTTGTTTGTTTGTTTTTTGAGACAGAGTCTTGCTGTGTCGCCCAGGCTGGAGTGCAGTGGTGCAATCTCGGCTCACTGCAAGTTGCGCCTCCCGGGTTCACACCATTCTCCTGCCTCAGCCTCCCAAGTAACTGAGACTACAGGCGTCTGCCACCACGCCCAGCTAATTTTTTGTATTTTTAGTAGAGATGGGGTTTCACTTGTTAGCCAGGATGGTCTCGATCTCCTGACCTCATGATCCACCCACCTTGGCCTCCCAAAGTGCTGGGATTATAGGCATGAGCCACTGCGCTCTGCCAAGGTCAGGAGTTTGAGACCAGCCTGACCAACATGGTAAAACCTTGCCTCTATTAAAAATACAAAAATTAGCCAGGCATGGTGGCGCATGCCTATAATCCCAGCCACTAGGGAGGTTGAGGCAGGAGAATCGCTTGAACCTGGGAGGCGGAGATAGCAGTGAGCTGAGATCGTGCCACTGCAGGTGGAGACCCTGTCTCCAAAAAAAAAAAAAAAAAAAGAAAGAAAAGAAAGCCCTGCTCAGAAGGCAGCACCTATGAAGGTATGTGGTTGCCTGGTGGAAACCACAAGATAGCAAATGAAATGGGTTAGACAAGGAGGGAACCAGGTCTAATGAATAAGGGGGAAAGGTATAACATATGACGGCTTCCCTAACCTCTAGCCCTCTAGTTCCACATTCCTGTCCCAGCACCATTCTGACACAGTCTCTTCACAGTTCACCCTGTATTGTAGGCTTTGGAATATGCCTCAGGGCATGTGTGTTCCTATGCATCTCAGCTATTTTGTGCTGCTATAACAGAATACCACAGACTAGGTAATTTGTAATGAATATACATTTATTGGCTCACGGTTCGGAAGTCCAGTGTCAAGGGGCTGGCATCTTGTGAGGACCTTCTTGCTGCATCACAGCATGGCAGAAGGTGTCACATGGTGGAAGGGCAAAAAGAGAGGGCAAGGGATAGGCAAGCCCACTCCCACAATAACAAACCCACTCCCATAATAACAAACCTACTCCCTTGATAACAACATTAGCCCATTCTTGAGGTGGGGCCCTTGTGATCTAAACACCTCTTAGAGGTCCCACCTCCCAATACCATTACAATGCCAATTAAATTTCAACATGAGCTTTGGATAGGGACAAACATTCAAACCACAGCGCTCTGTGTACTTTACTATCTTTCCTTAAAGTCAGTTGTGGTTTTGGCTGTCTGTGAATAACCAGATTGTAAGCTTCTCAAAGGCAGGGATGAAACAGAAGCCCACTGTTCATGGCCTGTCCTGGAACACTGGAGGAACTCCAGCTTTCCTGCTACCTGGGTCTGAATTAAGGACATCCCAAATTTAAGAACTTGGTTTACTACATCACAAGGGCATTGCCCTTGCTTTACTTTGTTCCTGACACCATTCCCTTCATTCTGCCAGGCAACCGCCTCACTCTCCATCTAGTTATTTGCTTTCCTTATCCCTCACATCCAGTATCTTCTGATGTCCTTAGGCAATGTCTGCATCTTTCTTCTTTGACTCAGCACTCTCAGAAAACCATGCTTTGGAGCACATGCTTAACCTGACCCTAGGATCTCTGCACTTTCCCTGCAAACAGGCCCTGCCCAATGTGTCCCAGAAAGAGATCTGGTCATTTAGTGTTTGTCTATCTCCTCCCTTCTGGCCTGTGAATTCCACATTTCTGACAATCTTACCCTCATATCTTCTACTCTGAAGATGAGTGAAAAGTTGTGGGTTGAAACCGTTCCAATTGTGATTAGAATGTATGTGGTCATTAGCAAACAAAATTTAATAAAATATAACTCAAATGACTAAGTAAAAGCAGTTCATTTTCTGTGGCTATTCAGCTTTTTGGTTATAGTTGCCTCTTTTTGCATAAAATTAGAACTAGTTTGCTGTGTTTACAGAAAAGGCTTGCTTTGCTTTGCCAAGCAAATTGGCAGAGAAAGTGTTCTTGCAATAAAAGGACACAACATTCTAATATCCTTTCCTAGTTCTGCCCTATAAAACGCAGTCTCTATTGCATTCCCAAGCATCAGGGAATTATAACTTCCCTCCATCACCACCAACACTGCTACAGACCAAGAAAGAAAAGCCAACATCTTTATTAACTCTTTGAATAAATTGTTATTGTGCGCACATCAAGTGGTGGGAGCTGGGCTAGGCGTTGTGAGAGTTACAGTCACGTGGAAGCCATGATCCCTGGCCCACAGCTACTCGCAGTCTAGCTGGGGAGATAAGACATGGCTATCAGCCACTATCAGGCAGTTGCCATAAATGCCGTGTACATGAATGGTGGGATCTCAAGTGCCGTAGGAGTTCAGAGGAGGCGGAGAAGAAGTCTGGCTTAACAGAGGAAGTTTGAATCTAGTTGGCCTTTTGTTTTCTCAATAAATATTTATTGGGTGTCTCTGAGGACTGGACTGAGTTCCGTGCCAATTGCTAAGGAACACAACAGTGGGCAAAACAGACATCATCTGTGGCTCTGATGAGAACCTATAGGGGAAAAGATATGAACCAGATGATCATACAATCATATAATTATACCACCTGCTAAATTATCTGAAGGAAGTAGAGGGGCCTACGGGGGCCTATGGGGTCAGGGAAGACTTCCCTATGGAGGGGATGTGGGAGCTAAGATCTGTAGATAAGTAGGAGCTAACCAGGCCACAAAAGAAAAGAAAAAAGAGAGGAAAGAGAGAGGGGAGTGAGCATTACAGACAAAGGGAACAGTACGTCCAAAGTTCTTGAGGTAGGAGTCAGCATGGCGGTTTAAACAATGAGAAACGCTCTGTGTGTGCGGAGCAGAAATGACAGGGAGGGGAGAAGACTGGAGCCAGAGCACCAGGATCTAGTGGGCCCTGGTAAGGACTTGGGTCTTGATCCCAAGAGGAATGAGAATCTACTGAAGGGATTTAATAAGAGGAGAAATGATCATATTTGCATATTTAAAACATATCCTGGCCAGGCACAATGGCTCATGCTTGTAATACCAGCACTTTAGGAAGCTGAGGGAGGAGCGCCTGAGCCCAGGAATTTGAGACTAGCCTGGGCCGCATCATGACATCCCGTCTCTGCAACCAATCAATCAATCAATCAATCAATAAACTAAATAAATAAGCTGAGCGTGGTGGCACATGCCTGAGTCCCAGCTACTTTGGAGGCTGAGGCAGGAGGATCACTTGAACCCAAGAGTTTGAGGCTGCAGTGAGCCATGATCACACCACTGCACTCCAGCCTGGGCCAGAGAGACCCTGTCTAAATTTAAAAAAAAACAAGCCAGGTGTAGTGGCTCACACCTGTAATCCCAGCACTTTGGGAGGCTGAGGTGGGCAGATTACAAGCTCAGGAGTTTGAGATCAGCCTCGCCAACATGGTAAAACCCCATCTTTACTAAAAATACAAAAATTAGCCAGGCATGGGTGGCACACACCTGTAATCCTAGCTACTTGGGAGGCTGAGGCAGGACAATTACTTGAACCTGGGAGGTGGAGGTTGCAGTGAGCTGAGATCATGCTATTGCACTCCAGCCTTGGCAACAGAGCAAGACTCCATCTCAAAAAAAGAAAACCAGCCAAATAAACAACAACAAAAAAAAATAGAATAACCAAATAGGTCAGGCATGTCAGCTCATGCCTGTAATCCCAGCATTTGGAGAGGCCAAAGCTGGCAGATCACTTGAGGTCAGGCGTTCAAGACCAGTCTGGGCAACATGATGAAACCCTGTCTCTACAAAAAATACAAAATTTAGCAGAGTGTGTTGGTGTGTGCCTGTAGTATCAGCTACTCAGGAGGCTGAAGCGGGAAGATCACTTGAGCCCTGGAGGCTGAGGCTGCAGTGAGCCGCGATCACACCACTGCGCTCCAGCCTTGGCGACAGAGCAAGACCCTGTCTCAAAACAAAGCAAAACAAAAAACAAAACAGAAACATTATTCTGGCCACAGTGTGGGGAATGATTGGTTGTAGGGCTCTGGAGTAGTTGCAAAAGATCAACTGTAGGCAGTTATACTGATCCAGGCAGCAGATCATGGCGGGATTGGAGGAGAAAAGTGGATGTACGTGTCAGATACTTGAGAACAGAAAGCTGGTATCGGTTCTTAGGAACAGATCTTGAGAGCATGGAAGGTGTTTTCCTCAATCCCAGTGTTTCCTTCCTAGAAAGGAGTTTGTCTCAGCCCTTCTTCTTCCTCTTAAGAGTGAGCTGCCACAGAGAAGAATTATCTGCAGGTCCTCCTGGCGTTGACGGAGCTGGGAGTGCTGCCCAGGAGTGGGTGGGTGAGTGGATCTCTGTCTTCTATTGTAGTTTGGATGCAGGTCCATTTGGCCCTCACACTGGATTAAGTCCTTAACACTTCTCTATTGGTAAAGCTAATATCTTGGCCGCCGTATTTACTCTTCGGTTTATTTCTCTAACTCTGGGCAGAGAAGAGAGAGACGCTATTTATTAGAGAGTTTTTTTTTTTTTTTTTTTTTTTTGAGACAGAATCTTGCTCTGTTGCCCAGGCTGGAGTGCAGTGGCATGATCTCGGCTTGCTGCAACCTCTGCCTCCTGGGTTCAAGGAATTCTCCTACCTCAGCCTCCTGAGTCACTGGGACTACAGGTGCATACCACCAGGCCCGGCTAATTTTTGTATTTTTAGTAGAGATGGTGGTTTCACCATGTTGACCAGGCTGGTCTCAAACTCTTGAACTCAAATGATCCGCTCACCGAGGCTTCCCAAAGTGCTGGGATTACAGGCGTGAGCCATCATGGCTGGCCCTTCTTGAGACTCCAAACAGATTGGATATGGGTGATGGGGCTTGATGGATGGATACGATTTTTTTTTAAGTTTTAAAAGGAGTTTATTGAAGAATATTCTTAGGAAGCCAACAACTTTTGAATTGTCATTTTTTAAATGTTATGTTTTCTTTTCATGCTGTATAATAAAGGTAACGTGTAAGAGGCTATGAGTTACAAGTTTCTTCCTACTGGAATTCTCTGGGAGAGCACAGTATAGTCATTTCTACAATGCTAAAATAATTTGTTTTAAGTTTCTTCTCTGCTTCTCTTCAAAGAGTGATGAATAATAACAGAAGACAGCATTAAAAACCCATTTTCCCCCATCATTCTGTAGTATTGGAGCCAGTATTTTTACCATCACAGTCTACTATTTTTGCTTCATCCACTTCAATAAGTTCTGTCACCTCTCTGAATTAAACATCATTCAATACAAAAGTCCACAGATTATCACAGAATTTGTAGGTATTTAGAAAGCTCCTGAAATTGACTCTGCTCCTAACCCTCTGAGCCAATGCTGAAGTTATAGCCTTATCAAACTGAAGTAGAATTTGTAGGTGGTCTGTTGAGACTGTATGAGCTCATCTAGGATCACCTGAAGACTGTTTCCCAAAGCAGTATTTCTGTATAACTGATATGCCATGGCTTAGGAAAAATTGCTCAAACTGCCTTTCTTTTTCCTTTTAGCTTTTTTGTTTGTTTGCTTGTTTGTTTGTTTTTGAGACAGAGTCTTGCTCTGTCACTGACGCTTGAGGGCAGTGGCACGACCATGGCTCACTGCAGCCTCTGCCTCCCAGATTCAAGGCACACACTACCATGCCTGACTTATTTTATCTTATTTATTTTTTTTTTTTGAGATGAGGTCTCCCTATGTTGCCCAGGCTGGTCTTAAATTCTTGGGCTCGAGCAATACTCCTGCCTTGACCTCTCAAAGCACTAGGATTACAGGCATGAGATCCTACACCTGGCCAAAAAATTGCCTTTGTTATTCAAGCTTGCATTGAGGTACTGTGGGGAAAGGGCTTTGTGCTGCAGAGCAGACAGAAACCACCAGGAGCCCAGCAGGATGTTCCTACTTCCCCAACCACAGAAACCCAGAGGAATACGATTTTGATAGAAATGGAAGGAAAGACATTACAGGTGTGGGGACAATATAAGTAAAGAAGCAAGATGGCTGGGCACTGTGGCTCCCGACGCCTGTAATCCCAACATTTTGGCAGGCCAAGGTGGGCAGATCACCTAAGGTTGGGAGTTCGAGACCAACATAGTGAAACCTCGTCTCTACTAAAAATACAAAATTAGCTGGGCACGGTGGCAGCACATGTCTGTAATCCCAGCTACTCTGGACTCTGGAGACTGAGGCAGGAGAGTCACTTGAACCTGGGAGGTGGAGGTTGCAGTGAGCTGAGATTGTACCATTGCACTCCAGCCTAGGCAACAGAAGAGTGAAACTCTGTCTCAAAAAAAAAAAAAAAAAAAAAAAGATGCAAGATGACAGAAAAGCATACAAGGTATGACTGTGGAAAACGGAATGAACCAATCCAACTAGAGCTGAAGATGTGTGTGAGGAAGTTAAAGTAGGGCTGGAAAGATGGTTGCATTCAGGTTATGGAAGGTGCAGAGGGCCATGCTAGAGTCTATGGATCTTATCTTATAAGCAAAGGAAAGTTACTGTAAGGTTTTCAAGTAGGCAGCCTGAGCTAAACAACTTGTGGTGTGTAGAGCAGATTAAGCACAGAAACCAGTCAGGAGATTATTACAAGGTCCTGAACTGGTGTGACAATGATAATGAAGGAATAAATGCAGACGTGTGAAGGAAGAACTCACAGGTCTTTCTTGGAAAGTCAGATGGAATGAGTGAGGGACAAGAAGAATCCAGGATGGCTCCAGGGTTTGTGGCCTCGATGCCTGGAGAATGGGAGTGGCATATGAATGTCAGGAGGAAGATGATGAATTTGGCCTTAGGCGCAGTAAATTTGGAATGGAAGAGGGCTATCCAGGTGGAAATGTCCCGTAAGCTTTTGGGCTTGAGAAAGATGTGGATTTACAATTGTGGGGAAAGGGTCGTTTACCCTATGGGGAAGAAGAGTAAAACCCCTCTGCAGTGTCCCCTTTCCCATCTGAGTTTCCAGTGCCTAACATGCATGAGGAGCTCTGTCATGCTTGTGAATTAATGATTGAAGAATGAAGGTTCTGTTTGCCACTTTGGCTTGAGATGCAGTCTTCCCCAGGGCAAGGGGCGACTGAGATTCCTAAAGAAGACCCTGATGTCTGTAACCAGAAAGGGGTCAGTGACAGGGGACAGAAGACAAAGTGAGGGACAGATAAGTGGCTGTCTCAGCATGTGGAGCTGACACTTAATGCCTATCTGTCAGGACATGGCTCCAGCATAACTTTCTTTTATGGCTACAGTGTAGCTTCTCTGGGTAGGGACTCCTAAAGAGACTGTTGATGTAAGTGGCTTCAGGCATCTATAAGCTTAATATACCTTCCAAGAGTGGGAGACAAGAAGACGGAAGAAGATGGTTTTCTCATCCAGACGCAAGAATACATTTTACTTAATGGGTTAAACACTTAAAAGTCAAGGATACAGAAACCATATTCAGTAAGGAAGGAACAGTCTTTTAAACAAATGGTGCTGGGAAAATTGGATATCTACATCCAAAAGAATGAAGTTGGATGCTTACCTTATACTATATACAAAAAAAGAAGTCAAAATGGATCAAAGACTTGAATTTGCCTGGGCACGGTGGCTCACGCCTGTAATCTCAGCACTTTGAGAGGCCGAGGCAGGCGGATCTCCTGAGGTCAGGAGTTCAAGACCAGCCTGGCCAACATAGTGAAACTCCGTCTCTACTAAAAATAACAAAAAATGAGCCAGGCGTGATGGTGGGCACCTGTAATCCCAGTTACTCAGGAGGCTGAGGCAGGAGAATTGCTTGAACCCAGAAGGTGGAGATTGTAGTGAACTGAGATCTCACCACTGCACTACACTCCAGCCTGGGCTACACAGCAAGACTCCGTCTATTAAAAATAATAAAAATAAAAAAATAAAAAAAAGACTTAAATTTAAGAGCTAAAAACTATACAACTCTTAGAAGAAAACATAGAGGCAAACCTTCATGACCTTGGATTTAGCAGTAGTTTCTTACATGTCATGCCAAAAGCACTGGCAACAACATAAAAATAGATAAATTAGACTTCATTAAAATTAAAAACTTTAAAATTAAATTAAAAATTTTTGTGCATCAAAGGACATTATCAAGAGAGTGAAAAGACAATTCACAAAACAGGAAAATATTTGCAAAGCATATATCTGATAAGGGTTTAATATCCAGAGTATACATAAAAATCTCTTATAACTCAACAACAGGAAGACACACAACCCAATTTAAAAATAAAGAAAGAGGCTGGGTGCAGTGGCTCACGCCTGTAATCCCAGCACTTTGGGAGGCTGAGACAGGTGGATCACCTGAGGTCAGGAGTTAACAGTTTGGACAACATGGTAAAACCCTGTGTCTGCAAAAAAAAAAAAAAGGCAAAAATTAGCTGGGCATGGTGGCCTGCACCTGTAATTCCAGCTACTCGGAAGACTAAGACAGGAGAATTGCTTGAATCCGAGAGGCAGAGGTTGCAGTGAGCTGAGATCGCGCCACTGCACTCCAGTCTGCGTGACAGAGCAAGACTCCATCTCAAAATATAAAATAAAATAAAAAATAAATAAAAATGAGGAAAGCACTTGACTAGACATTTCTCCATACAAATTGCCAAAAAGCACATGAAAACATATTCAACATCATCAGGCATTAGGAAAATGTAAACTGAAACCACAATGAGATACCACTTCACATCTAGTAGTGTGGCTATACATTTTTTTTTTTTTTTAGTCGGAGTCTCATTCTGTCACCAGGCTGGAGTGCAGTGGCGCGATCTTGGCTCACTGCAACCTTCCCCTCCCAGGTTCAAGCAATTCTTCTGCCTCAGCCTCCTGAGTAGCTGGGATTACAGGCAAATGCCACCATGTCTGGCTAATTTTTGTATTTTTAGTAGAGATGGGGTTTCACCATGTTGGTCAGGCTGGTCTCGAACTCCTGACCTCGTGATCTGCCTGCTTCAGCCTCCCAAAGTGCTGGGATTACAGGCGTGAGCCACCAGGCCCAGCCATAAATTTTTGTTTTAATTGAAAATAACCAAGCATTGGAGATCATTTGGAGAATCTGGAGCCCTTGTGGTATTGCTGGTGGGAATGTAAAATAGTATATCCACCGTGAAACACAGCCTGACAGTTCCTCCAAAAGTAGAACATAGAATTACCATATGATATAGTAAGTCCACTCTGTTAGTCAGCTCTGGCAGCTATAACAAAATGCCATAAACTAGGTAGCATAAACAACAAACATTTATTTTTTTGTTTATTTTTTCTTGAGACAGGGTCTCTGTCGTTCAGGTTGATGCCATCTCAGCTCACTGCAACATCCGCCTCCCAGGTTCAAGCAACTATCCTGCCTCAGCCTCCCAAGTAACTGGGACTATAGGCACCTGCCACCACACCTGGCTAATTTTTTTGTATTTTTAGTAGATATGGGGTTTCACCAGGTTGGCCAGACTGGTCTTGAATGCCTGACCTCAAGTGATCCACCCACCTTGGCCTCCCAAAGTGCTGGGATTACAGACATGGGCCAACACGCCCAGCCACAGACATTTATTTCTCACAGTTCGGAGCCTGGAAGTCTGAGATCAAGGCACTGGCAGTTCAGTGTCTGGTGAGGGCCACTTCCTGGTTCATAAAGGGCAGTCTTCTTGCTGTGTCCTCACATGGCAGAGAAGAGACACAAGCTCTCTTGGGACTCTTGTAAGGACACTAATCCCATTCATAAAGGCTCCACTGTCATGAGTGCATCTGACCCTAATTACCTAATTATCCTAATTACCTGCCAAAGACCCCACCTCCTTGCAAAATCCATATGCTGAAATCCCACCCCATCACATTATAGGGTAGGATACAAGCATATGGATTTTGAGAGGACACAAGCATTCGATTCTGTAGCACATTCTTTGGTACATACTCCAAATAATTGAAAGCAGGGACTCAAACAGGTTCTTGTATATCAATGTTTACAGCAGCATTTTTCACAATAGGCAAAGGCAGTAATATTCTATCTATAGATAGACAAGTGTCTATCAACAGAGTCAAATGGATTTTTAAAATGTATTATATACATACAATAGAATATTACTCAGCCATAAAAAGGAATGAAATCCTGATACATGCTACAACATGGATGAACCGTGAAGACATTAATGAAATAAGTCAGACATTAGCCAGGTGTGGTGGCGCACACATGAGTAGTCCCAGCTACTTGGGAGGCTGAGGCAGGAGGATCCCTTGAGCCCAGAAGTTTGTGGCTACAGTCAGCTATGACTGTGGCACTGCACTTAGTAACAAGCAAGATGGAAGAAAGAGAGAGAAAGAAAGAAAAGAAGTAGGAAGGAAGGAAGGAAAGAAAAGAAGAAAAGAAAGAAAGAGAACCAGACACCAGACATAGGAAGACAAATCTTGCATGATTCACTTGCGTTAGATATCTAGAATAAATAAATTCATAGAAATGGAAAGTCAAACAGAGGCTCCTAAGGAGTAAGGTAAGGGCAAATAAGGAGTTATTGCTTAATGGGTGCAGAATTTTGTTTAGGGTGATGAAAAAGTTTTAGAAATAGAGTTGTGATGGTTGCACAACATGACACTACATTTTAAAATGGTTAAAATTGCGAATACTGGGGCCAGGTGTGGTGGCTCATACCTGTAACCCCAGCACTTTGGGAGGACGAGGCGGGTGGATCATCTGAGGTCAGCAGTTCTCCGAGACCAGCCTGGCCAACATGGTGAAACCCTGTCGCTACTAAAAATACAAAAATTAGCCAGGCATAGTGGTGCACGCCTGTAACCTCAGCTACTCGGGAGGCTGAGGCATGAGAATCGCTTGAACCTGGGAGGCAGAGGTTACAGTGAGCCAAGATCACACCACTGCACTCCACCCTGGGTGACAAAGCAAGATTCCTTCCAAAAAAAGTTTTTTTTAAGAATTGCAAATATTTTACCACAAGAAAATCAAGAAGATTCCTTTCACTATTAATTAAACATAATAATCATAGCTATCATTTATCAAGTGCTTCCTACATGCCAGGAGCTTTACCAGGATTATTTTATTTATCCTCATAAGAACCCTATAAGGGGCATGTATTATTAGCCTTATGTGATATATAAGGAAACTAAGGCTTTCAGAAGTTAAATAATTTTCCCAGGGTCACAAAGCTGGTAAATAATCAGTTCAAAACTAAAATGATTTCACGTTACTTAGTTGGAAGTTAAAGGAATTATTATTTATTTATTTTTGGTTGAAGTTAAAGTTTGTATCTGAAAATAATTTTTTTTAAGAAAATAGTAATAGGACTAACAATTATGTGGTTTTCAAACAACACTGAAATACCAGTTTTTGCTTGTGGAATTGTCAAATTTTAAAAATACATGACAAGCAATGTTTTTCAGGATTAATGAATCAGAAACCTTTGAACAACAATTTGGCAATTTAACTTGATACAATCCTTTAAGAAAGATATTTGGCAATACATACCAGATTTTTTTTTTTTTTTTTTTTTTTTTTGAGACGGAGTTTCCCTCTTGTTGCCCAGGCTGGAGTGCAATGGCGCGATCTCAGCTCACCGCAACCTCCCCTTCCCAGGTTCAAGCAACTCTCCCGCCTCAGCCTCCTGAGTATCTGGGATTACAGGCACGTGCCACCATGCCTGGCTAATTTTTAAAATTTTTTGTAGAGATGAGGTTTCTTCATGTTGGCCAGGCTGGTCTCGAACTCCTGACCTCAGGTGATCCGCCCGCCTCGGCCTCCCAAAGTGCTGGGATTACAGGCGTGAGCCATCACGCCTGGACAATAATATCGGATTATTAAACATTCATTTTCAAAGTAGTTTTACTTCTGGAAATGGTTTCTAAACTAGATTCTGTGTACAGAAAGAAATTTTTAATGCAAAGGTGTTCATTGAAGTTTTATTTATAAAATGGCAAAAAAATAAAAAAATCTAAACTATCAAACAATTTTTGAATGCTTAGAAAAGTTATTATGGCCGAGAGCGGTGGCTCACGCCTGTAATCCCAGCACTTTGGGAGGCCGAGACGGGCGGATCACGAGGTCAGGAGATCAAGACCATCCTGGCTAACACGATGAAACCCCGTCTCTACTAAAAAATACAAAAAACTAGCTGGGCGAGGTGGCGGGCGCCTGTAGTCCCAGCTACAGGGGAGGCTGAGGCAGGAGAATGGCATAAACCCGGGAGGCGGAGCTTGCAGTGAGCTGAGATCCGGCCACTGCACTCCAGCCTGGGCAACAGAGCGAGACTCCGTCTCAAAAAAAAAAAAAAAAAAAAGTTATTATATATTTATTCAATGGAATATCATATTTCTTTAAAATATCTACTTATGTAATATGGGGAAATACTTTTTTACACTGTTAAGTTTTTAAAACTACATACAAAATTGGGTGTCCAGTGCAAGTATAATTCAGTAAAAATATACAGAAGAAAAAAATCACTTTAAACCAAAAACGTAAATATGAGATTATTTTTGTGTAGTGGAATTCTACAGTTCTTTCCTCTTTCATCCATTTCTTTTTTCTTTAAATTAATTAATTTATTTTTTTGAGATGGAGTTTCACTCTTGTTGCCCAGACTGGAGTGCAATGGCGCAATCTTGGCTCAGCACAACCTCTGCCTCCCAAGTTTAAGCGATTCTCCTGCCTCAGCCTGCCGAGTAGCTGATATTACAGAAGTTAATATCACCACGCCTGGCTAATTTTGTATTTTTAGTAGAGATGGGGTTTCTCCATGTTGGTCAGGCTGGTCTCGAACTCCCATCCTCAGGTGATCCGCCCGCCTCAGCCTCCCAAAGTGTTGGGATTACAGGCGTGAGCCACTGTGCCTGGCCATCCATTTCTTATCCTAAAGTGAGTGTGCATTACTTTATAGTTGTAAAATTAAAAAACTGTTTTTTAAAAGAAAGATATAGTTTAAAAAGACCAAATTTGGCTGAGTGTGGTGGCTCACATCTATAATCCTACCATTTTGCGGGTCTGAGGTGGGAGCATTGCTTGAGGCCAAGAGTTCAAGACTAACCTGGTTAACATAGCAAGACCCCTGTTTCTATTTAAACAAATAAATAAATAATAAAAATACCAAATCCATATTCCTCTTTCGAATTACTGAGTAAAATAAAATATTTTCTTTTTCCACTTTCAAAGATGGTATTTTTTTTTTATTATGTCTTGAGGGCATTGGTGTGATTAAAAAGACAGATAAATGACCAAGAATTCATGAGTCATCAAATATTGCTCCCTGATGTATCAGGAGAAAATCTCAAGCCTTGAGATTAATAGTAAAATACCATTTAAAAAGTCACTTAAATCTACCCAAACTGAATATTCGGTGCCTTATTTATTGTTTTGTAAAGACATGCTCAGTATATCAATGCTGTGAAACTGAAACAAGTTTCAATAAGTGACAGCAAAAGAGGCTTCACTAAGTTAGCCAGAGACCCAGCCAGATAAAATTTTGAAATGATTAAAATATCATATCATAAAGGTCAGAGCGCTGTGGCTGATGTCTGTAATCCCAGGACTTTGGGAAGTCAGGATGGGAGGATAGCTTGAGTCTAGAAACTGGAGACCAGCCTGGGCAACGGTTCAAGACCTGGTCTCTAAAACAATTTTTTTAGTTAGGTGGGCCTGGTGGCATGAGCCTATAGTTCCGGCTACTTGGGAGACTGAGGTGGGAGGATCACTCTAGCCCAGCAGTTTGAGGCTGCAGTGAGCTATGATGGTGCCATGCACTCCAGCCTGGGCAACAGAATGAGGCCCTGTCTCAAATAAAATAATAAAGTAAAAATCAGAAAGAGCTGAAGACAAAATTGGTGTAGGAAGCCCATGACTGATTTAAGCATCTGGATCACTGTGTCTTCAGATTGATGGCTGTGCCTCAGGTGACCCTGGGACAAAGCTGGCTGAGAGATGGGGAGGAGCCGATGACTCAATCAAGCTGAGACTCGGGTATAATTAGGTGAACCTTTATACCAAATGGACATCACAAATCTGTGATTTGATCTGCAAGGGATTTTATTTTTAGCCGGACTCTGTCCTATGTCAAAACTTGCCGATTATTTTCATGAATCCCATGACAATTTTACACGAGTCCAAATAATTCCTCTTACTTTTAAAAATCCTTATTTAGCCATTAGATTTTGATGGATTGATTTTAATTTTTAATAATGAGTATATTCTATATTTTAGACCAGGGAGCATGAAGCCATTATGCAGTTAATGAGTTTCATCATTATTTATGATACAATAAACAGTGTGTTTATTTAAATTGGGCATACATTAACATAAATGCACAGAACATTTTTTAAAATTCCTCTACGCTATTTATGGCACATGGCAAAGTTTAATGGTAGATGGGAAGAAAGAAAGAGTAAGAAATGAGACCCTTGGGTAGCCTGAAGGATCAAGATAGGACCAACTTGGTTTCATTAGGGGGCAGCTTTGTGGGAAGGGCTCGGGTGAGCACCCACAGATTGCACTGAGGTGCTATACTCTGAGGTTGTGATAAACAGACTTCCCAGCCCCCGCAGATCTTTCCTGTAGATTTATCACAGTGCCTGGGGTTCTGCCATTCAGAATTTTCCCTATAGTCTTGAAGGTTAATCATGTTTACAGTTCTACTTTGAAGATTGCAAAGCACCTCTAGGAACCCTTCTTAGCTAATCCCTTGGGGCAGGGGCTGTAACCAGTTGATCAAGCTTGACTGGTGCATCTTTTCCAGAAGAGGCAGTAGCACTGTTAAGAGCTCAGGCTTCAGAGATTAAATCCCTGCCTCTGCTGAGAGTGGCCTGGGGCAAGTTATCTTCCCTAAGCCTCAGTTTCTTCATCTATAAAGGAAGGATAATAATATTTACCTGGAAGGGCAGTCATAAAGGAAATAAAAAATACGTGGAAAACACTTAACCACAACAGATGGTCCCCATTTAAGGACAACAGACGGGTTGAAAGGCAGCTGTTAGCCCTTCACTGAGCATGTGCGCCTCCCTCAGCTCAGGTGCATCCCAGCAGGTGGGCTGGGGAGAGTATTTTCAACTGCTGGGCACCCTACTTCCCTGCCAGCTGTGAGCTGTAGGGAAGGGATGCCTAGGTGGACCAGGTCAGCACCTCCTCTAACATCCGACTTCACCTCCATGAAATCAACACCCTCGCAATCTTGGTATCCTGGGAGACTGGAGAGGGCCCCTAAATGGGAGGGTTCCCAGAAGAAACTTCACCAGCTAGAGAATTCTGCCTAGGGAAGAGGTGTGTTTATTTGTTTGTTCTCTGTTGCCCCAGTTGGAGTACAGTGGCACTATCTCAGTCCTCTACAACCTCCGCCTCCAGGGTTCCAGCGATTCTCATGCCTCAGCCTCCCCCGGCTAACTTTTTGTGTTTTTAATACAGACAGGATTTCACCATGTTGGCCAGGCTGGTCTCGAATTCCTGAGCTCAAGTAATCCTCCCTCATTGTCCTCTCAAAGTGTTGGGACTACAGGCGTGAGCCACCACACTTGGCCTGTTTGTTTTTTAGAGACAGAATCTCTGTTGCCCAGACTGGAGTGCAGTGATGTAATCATAGCTCACTGCAGTCTTGAACTCCTGGGCTCAAGCAGTTTTCCCACCTCACCTTCCCAAGTAGCTGGGACTACAGACATGCATCACTACACCCTTAATTTCTTTGTACAAATGAGGTCTCACTATGTTGCCCAGGCTGGTCTCAAGCACTTTTCCTGCCTAGGCCTCCCAAAGCGCTGGGATTACAGGTGTGGGCCACCGCACCCAGCCTTAGGGGATAGGTTTTAATATTCATTTTCTAGCTCCAGGAAGGGTTGGTGCCCATGAGTCATCAGGGCTCTTGGCCACTTTCATCTTTGCACACTGGGTCTGATGTTGCCAGGGACAGATGAAAGTGTGGCAAATTGGAGAGAACAGGGAAAGCATGTGTCTCCAAGACTCTACCGAGGAAGGTCTGTTTCTTCCAGAGAGCCTGAAGACAGATGCCGTGACCCAGGACTCTGACGCTTACTGGTACGCGTAACTGTCTACCTTGGCCTCTTTTTTCTCTAATACATTATCACTACTGCATCTTCAGGAGGGTTTTTGACCTAGAGGTCCAAAACCTGGCAATCCATCATCTGTGCAGATTCATTTGTTTTCTAGAATAAGAGATTCTCACACACCAACTCCTTAGAGATTCTGATTTAGGAAGTATGAAAGGCTTAGGGGCCAAGAGTATAAATTCTGGAGACAGATTGCCTTGGTTCCAATCCCAGCTCCCTGGCTTACTATGTGTGCATGTGAGCAAGTCACTTATGATCTCTGCACTTCAGTTTCTTCATCTATAAGATTAGGATAATAACAGTACCTGGCAGAGGGGCTAACAGGGTGAAATGAGTTATTGTTATTAAGCAAGGCACAGGGCCTAGAATTTGGTAGGTATTTTTAAAAAGGCTGTTGATCATGAGACACAGACCAGCTGAGGAATCACTTTGATACAAAACTATTTCTAATTAGCATCCAACCATTGGTCTGTAGTGTAATTTCAGAAGTCGAAACAGGAGATTCAGGGACATCAAAGAATAATTTTTGGCAAGTTCCTGACGCTGACAAGAAAGATGAAAATTAGGAGGCATTATTTTTTGATCACTCCTTATATGGATACATTTATGAAACACTGGACAATTTTCAAGGTAAACCATTGAACATCAGGAAGCACAAAGTCAAGAGAGAAGAAAAACCTAAAATTACAGGATTTCACATGACAAATCAAAAGTAAATTAATCATTTTTTCACTGACCTTAATCACAGGGAAAAAAATTAATCATTGTCAGAAATGTTTAAAACTGCTTGAGTACTTTCCAAAGGTTCCAGGGAATGAGATGTATTCATCATAAGATGAAGAATTCCATCAAATTTGATCCAGGTGCATTTAGAGCAGCACACCTATCTACGACAACTATACCAGCTTCTCTAATGGTCAGAAATTGAATGTAGACAACACAAAGACGGAATTTTAGTACTTTTAGCTGCTTAGTATGTCATCCGTACATCCGAACTTCAGAGGTGCCTTGTCAGACATTTTTCATAGCTTCTCCCTTCCCTGTTTTGCTTTTTATTCTTTTTTCTTTTTATCTTTTTTTGAGATGGGGTCTTACTCTGTTACCCAGACGGGAGTACAGTGGTACAATCATAGCTCACTGCAGCCTCCAACTCCTGGGCTCAAGCAATCCTCCTGCCTCAACCTCCTGAGTAGCTAGAGCTACAGGCATACATCACCATGTCTGGCTAAGTTTTTTATTTTTATTTTTTGTAGAGATGGTGTCTTGCTATGTTACCCAGGCTGGTCTCCAACTCCTGGCCTCAAGCAATCCTCCTTCCTCAGCCTCCCAATGTCCTGAGATTACAGGCATGAGCCACTGCACTGGCCACGTTTCTTTTTTTGTTTTGTTTTGTTTTTTTGAGATGGAGTCTCACTCTGTCACCCAGGCTGGAGTGCAGTGGCACAATCTCGGCTCACTGCAACCTCCGCCTTCCAGGTTCAAGCGATTCTTATGTCTCAGTCTCCTAAGTAGCTGGGATTATAAGCGTCTGCAACCACACCTGGCTAATTTTTTTTTTTAGTAGAGACAGGGTTTCACCATGTTGGCCAGGCTGGTCTCAAACCCCTGCCCTCAAGTGATTCACCTGCCTCGACCTCCCAAAGTGCTGGATTACAGGCAGGAGCTACCATGCCCAGCCAGATTTTTCTTAATCACCTTCTCCAAATTCCTTTCTCCTCCTTTTGAATACTGTCATTTACTCTTCTAAGCTATTACAAAGCAATAAGCTATTGCAAAAATTTAAGTTTTTCATTTTTATTTTTTGTAGAGACAGGGTCTTGCTATGTTGCCCAGGCTGGTCTTGCTATGTTTTATCTTTTGTAGAGACAGGGTCTTGCTATGTTGCCCATCTAGGCCTCCCAGTGTCCTGGGATTATAGGCATGAGCCACTGCACTGGCCGCCTTCCTTGTTTTTCTCATAATTACCTTCTCCAAATTCCTTTCTCCTCATTTTGAATACTGTCATTCACTCTTCTAAGCTATTGCAAAACCATCCCTGCTACTATTAAGCATGGCACCTAGGTATTTACACCTTTTTTTTTTTTTTTTGGAGATGGATTCTCACTCTGTCACCCAGGCTGGAGTGCAGTGGTACGATCTCCGCTCACTGCAACCTCCGCCTCCCACCTTCAAGCAATTCTGCCTCAGCCTCCCAAGTAGCTAGGATTACAGGCATGTACCACCACGCCCAGCTAATTTTTGTATTTTTCTTAGAGAAGGTGTTTCACCATGTTGGCCAGGCTGGTCTCAAACTCCTGACCTCATGTGATCCACCCACCTCAGCCTCCCAAAGTGCCGGGATTACAGACATGAGCCACCAGGCCTGGCCAGGGTTACACAATTTAAATTACAATTTTTATCCAGATAATTGTAGATGTACATGCAGTGGTAAGAAATCATAGAAAGATTCTTACATTTTGCCCAGTTTCCCCCAAGGGGAATGTTTTGAAAAACTACAGAGCAATATCACAACCAGGTTATTGACAATGCTACAATCCACTAATCTTATTCAGATTTCCTCAGTTTACTGATACTCATTTATGGACATGTGTGTGACTGCTTATTAATATCGATTCAATTTTATCCCCTGTGTAGGTGTCCAGCAACAGGGTCAAGATACTGAATAGTTCTAGCAGCACAAGGATGCCCCTTTGGTTGCCCTTTTATAACCACATCCGCCTCTTCCTGCTCCATGCACCTATGGCCCTAAATCCTTTACCCTGGCATCCATTTGTCCTCCATTTCTAAAATTTTGCCATTTAGAAAATGTTTTGTAATTGAATCACATATTATGCAATCTTTTGGGACTGGCTTTTTTGACTCAGTACAATTCCCTGGAAATTCATCAAAGCTGTCACACGTATCAGTGGTTCGTTCCTTTTTATTGCTAAGGAGCAGTACTCCATTGTACAGCTCTTTCACAGTTTGACTATTCACCTGTTGAAGGTCATATGAGTGGATTTCTTTTTTTTTTTTTTTTGAGATGGAGTCTTGCTCTATTACCCAGGCTGGAGTGCAGTGGTGCAATTTCTGCTCGCTACAACCTCTGCCTCCCGGGTTCAAGTGATTCTCCTGCCTCAGCCTCCCCAGTAGCTGGGACTACAGGCGCCCACCACCACATCCAGCTAATTTTTTGTGGTTTTAGTAGAGACAGGGTTTCACCACGTTAGCCAGGATGGTCTTGATCTCCTGACCTCGTGATCTGCCAGCCTTGGCCTCCCAAACTGCTGGGATTACAGGCTTGAGCCACCGCACCCAGCCATATGAGTGGATTTCAATTTTTGCCTGTGACAAATAAGGCTGTGAACCTTCATGTTCAACTGTTTGTGTGAATATACGTTTTCATTTCTCTGGGGTAAATTTCCTGTTGTACAATTGCTGGGGCATGTGGTGATTGCCTGTTTAGTTTTTTGGGGGTTCCTTGGTTTTTGGTTTTTGTTTGGAGACAGGGTCTCACCCTGTCACCCAGGCTGGAGTGCAGTGACATGCTCCCACCTCAGACTCCCAGAGTGTTGGAATTACAGGCATGGACCACTGAGCCTGGCAGGTGTTTAGCTTTAGAAGAGACGGCCAAACTATTTTCCAAAGTGGCTGTACTATTTTACATTCTCGCCAGCAATAAATGAGTTCTCCAGTTTCTCTATAACACCATAAGCCCTTAGGCGCTCAGACTTTTAGCCATTCTGATAGCCGTGTGGTGGGGGGATATCTCATTGTGGTTTTCTTAAATACTTCGCTCCCTCTTTTTTTTTTTTTTTTTAAATGAGCAGTTTTAGGTTCATGGAAAAATTGAGAGGAAGCTATGGAGAATTCTACATGCATAATATACCCCATTATTAACATGCCCCACAGAGTGTTGTTACATTTGCTACAACTGATGAGCCTACATTGACACATCCTTATCGCCCAGAGTCCATAGTTTACATTAGGGTCAACTCTTCGTGTTGAACATTCTATGGGTTTGAACAAATGTGTAATGACATATATCCATCATTATAGTATCATACTAAGTGGTTTCACTGCCCTAAAAATTCGGCTGGGCGCAGTGGCTCATGCCTGTAATCCCAGCACTTTGGGAGGCCAAGGCGGGCAGATCACCTGAGGTCAGGAGTTCGAGACCAGCCTGGCCAACATGACCAAACCCCATCTCTACTAAAAATACAAAAATTAGCTGGGCGCGGTGGCGGGCGTCTGTAGTCCCAGTTACTCAGGAGGCTGATGCAGGAGAATCACTTGAACATGGGAGGCAGAGGTTGCAGTGAGCCGAGATCATACCACTGCACTCCAGCAAGGGCAACAGAGTGAGACCCTGTCTCAAAAAAAAAAAAAAAAAAAATTCTCTGTGCTCTACCTGTTTAACCCTCCCTCCTCCCAATTTCTGGCAACCACTGAGCTTTTTACTGTCTCAATAGTTTACCTTTTCCAGAATGTCATACAGTTGAAATCATATAGTAGATAACCTTTTAAGGTTGGTTCCTTTCACTTAGTAATATGCATTCAAGGTCCCTCCATGTCTTTTCATGACTCGTTTCTTTTTAGCATTGAATACTATTCCATTGTCTGGATGTACCACCATTTATTTTTCCATTCACCTATTGAAGGACATCTTGGTTGCTTCCAATTTAGACAATTATGAGTAAAGTTACTATGAACATCTGTGTGCAGGTTTTTTTTTTTTTGTGGACAGCAGTTTTCAACTCATTTGGGGAAATACCAAGGACTGCAATTTCTGGATGGCATGATAAAAGTTTTTATTTCAGTTTTTTTTATTGTTTGTTTGTTGAGATGGAGTCTGTTGCCCAGGCTGGAGTGCAATAGCGTGATCTCAGCTCACTGCAACCTCCACCTCCTGGGTTCAAGCAATTCTCCTGCCTCAGCCTCCTGAGTAGCTGGGACTACAGGTGTGCGCCACCACACCCAGCTAATTTTTTGTATCTTTAGTAGAGACGGGGTTTCACCAGGTTGCCCAGGCTGGTCTCAAACTCCTGGCCTCAAGTGATCAGTCTGCCTTGGCCTCCCAAAGTGCTGGGATTACAGGTATGAGCCACCACGCCTGGCCAAGAGTGTGTTTAGTTTTATAAGGGACTGCCACAATGTCTTCCAAACTGGCTGTGCCATTTACATTCCCTCCATCAATGAGTGGAAGTTTGTATTGCTCCACATCCTTATCAGCACTTAGTGTTGTCAGTGTTTTGGATTTTGGCCAAACAGTGGCCAAAATCTATTTGTTTTGGCCAAACAAATGGATTTGGCCATTCTAATAGGTGTGTTATTGTTGCTTTAATTTGCCTTTTTCCTGTTGACATATGATACAGAGTTTATTTTCATATGTTTATTTTTCATCTGTATTTTTTTTTTTTTTTTTTTTTTGAGATGGAGTCTCGCTCTGTCGCCCAGGCTGGAGTGCAGTGGTGCAATCTCAGCTCACTGCAAGCTCCGCCTCCTCAGCCTCCCGAGTAGCTGGGACTACAGGCGCCTGCCACCACACCCGGCTAATTTTTTTTTTTGTATTTTTAGTAGAGATGGGGTTTCACCGTGTTAGCCAGGATGGTCTTGATCTCCTGACCTCATGATCCGCCCACCTCAGCCTCCCAAAGTGCCGGGATTACCATCTTATTTAGTGAGGTGTCTGTTAAGGTCACTGGCTCATTTTTAATCAGGTTGTCTTTTTCTTATTGTTGAGTTTAAAGTATTCTTTGTATATTTTAGATAACAGTTTTTTATCACACTTGTCTTTTGCAAGTATTTTATCCTAGCCTGTGGCTTTTCTCCTTATTCTCTTGAGAGTGACTTTCACAGAACAGAAAAGTTTTAATTTTAATTAAATCGAACTTATCAATTCTGTCTTTCATGGATCATGTTTTTGATGTTGTATCTAAAAAATAATCACAAAACTTGAGGGCATCTTGATTTCCTTGTATGTTATCTTCTAGGATGTTTATAGTTTTGTGTTTTACATTTATGTTATCCATGTTGGGTTAATTTTTGTGACGAGTATAAGATTGTGTCTAGATTATTATTATTTGCATATGGATGTCCAGTTGTTCCAGCACCATTTGTTGAAAACGTTCTTTTTGCTCCACTGTATTGCTTTTTTCCTTTGTCAAAGATCAGTTGACTATATTTATGTGAATCTATTTATGGGCTCTCTATTCTGTTCCATTTATCTTTCTTTGTGTATTCTTTTATCAAACCACACAGTCTTGACTACTGTACCGTTATAGCAAACATGGAAGTTGGATAGTGTCACTCCTCCAATTTTGTCCTCCAGTAGTATTGTGAGCTGTTTTCGGTCTTTTGCTTCTCCATATAACTTTAGAATCAGTTTGTCAATATCCACCAAGTAAGCTGCTAAAATTTTGAGTCAGATTACATTGAATCTACAGATCAAGTTGTGAAGATCTGACTTGTTGTCAATATTGAGTCTTCCTATCCATGAACATGGAATATCTCTCCATTTATTTACTTCTTTGATTGTTTTCATCAGAGTTTTGTAGTTTTCCTCACATAGATTGTGTATGTATTCTGTTAGATTTATACCTAAATATTTTGTTTTTGAGGGTGTGCTATGATTTGGATATGGTTTGTCTCCCCAGAAAATGTTGCACTTGGTCTCTAATGTAGCAGTGTTGGAAGGTAGTGCCTTTAAAGCATGATTGGGTCATTAAGACTGATCAATCTTTTTTCTGAAAAAACTGGGTTAGTTCTCTTCGGATGGATTAGTTCCCAGGAGAGTGGGTTGTTACAAAGCGAGGTTGTCTCTTGTGTTTGGACTCTTTGTGTGCACCCACTTCCCCTTCCACTTTTGAAACATGCCTCCAGATATGTTTCATGCTTCCACATGCGTGCTTCCCCGATGCTGTGAAGCAGCAGGAGGCCCTCACCAGATGCAGCCACCCATCCTGGACTTCTTAGTCTCCAGAACCTCTTTTCTTTATATATTTCCCAGACCCGGGTATTTTGTTGTAGCAACAGAAAATGGACTAAGATAAGGTGCTGATGTAAATGGTATTGTATTCTTAATTTCAAATTTCCCTTGTTAATTGCTAGTATATAGGAAGTAATTGACATTTATTTATTTATTTATTTATTGAGACAGTCTCACTCCGTTGCCTAGGCTGGTGTTCAGTGGCACAACCTTGGCTTGCTGCAACCTCTGCCTCTTGGGTTCAAGTGATTCTCCTGCCTCAGCCTCCCAAGTAGCTGGGACTACAGGTGCACATCACCACACCTGGCTAATTTTTGTATTTTCAGTAGAGACGGGGTTTCACCATGTTGTCCAGGCTGGTCTTGATCTCTTGGCCTCAAGCAATCCTCCTGGCTCAGCCTCCCAAAGTGCTGGAATTACAGGCAGGAACCACCATGCTGCAGCTGAACACCCAGCTGAAGCAACTGACTTTTATATATTATCATTGTGTCCTGCAATCTTGCTATAACAACTTATTAGCTCCAGGAAAGGTTTTCTGGAGTGCAGTGGCATGATCACAGCTCACTGCAACCTCTGCCTCCCAGGTTCAAGGGATTCTCCTGCCTCAGCCTCCCAAGTAGCTGGGACTACAGGCTTGTATCACCACGCCGAGCTGATTTTTCGCATTTTTAGTAGCGACAGGGTTTCACCATGTTGGCCAGGCAGAACTCCTGGCCTCAAGTGATCCGCTCACCTTGGCCTCCCAAAGTGCTGTGATTATAGGCATGAGCCACCATGCCTGACCCTGGTCAATTCTACATAAACTACCAGATCATCTGTGAACAGACTTTTTTCTTTCTTTCCAATATGTATAGCCTTTCCCTCCTTTTTCTTATCTTACTGTGTTAGCTAGGACTTCCAGTACAATATTGAAAATCAGTGGTGAGGCCAGGGTCAGTGGCTCATCCCTGTAATCCCAGCACTGTGGGAGGCCAAGGTAGGCAGATTACTTCAACCCAGGAGTTTGAGACCAGCCAGGGCAACATGGTGAAACCCTGTTTCTGCAAAAAAAATACAAAAGTTAACTGGGCATAGTGGCATGCACCTACCTGTAGTCCCAGCTGCTCAGGAGGTTGAGGTGGGAGGATTAATTGAACCCAGTAGGTGGAGGCTGCAGTGAACCGAGATCACACCATTGCACTCCATCCTGGGCAACAGAGTGAGACCCTATCTAAGAAAAGAAAAGAAAAAAAAAAGAAAAGAAAAGAAAGGAAGGAAGGAAGGAAAGAAAAGGAAGGAAGGAAGGAAGGAGAGAAAGGGGAGGGGAGGGGAAGGGAAAGGAGGGGAGGGGAAGGGAAAGGAGGGGAAGGGAAGGGAAAAGGAAGGAAGGGAGGGAGGGAGAAAGGGAAGGAAGGGAGGGAGGGAGGAAGGAAGGAAGGAAGGAAGGAAGGAAGGAAGGAAGGAAGGAAGGAAGGAGTGATCCATTTTAAATTAATTTTATTTATGGTTTTTTTTTTTTTTTGAGACAGAGTTTCACTCTCACCCAGGCTGGAGTGCAGTGGCACAATTTCAGCAACTTCTGAAACAACTGCAACTTCTGCCTTCCTGGGTTCAGTGATTCTCCTGCCTCAGCCTCCCAAGTGGCTGGGATTACAGGCACATGTCACCACACCTGGCTAATTTTTGTATTTTTAGTAGAAATGGGGTTTCACCATATTGGCCATGCTGGTCTCGAACTCCTGACCTTGTGATCCGCCCACCTCGGCCTCCCAAAGTGCTGGGATTACAGGTGTAAGCCTACCATACTGTCTTAATTATGGTAGCCGTATAGTAAACCTTAATATTGGATAGAGTGATTCCTCTCACTTTATTATATATCAAGATTATTTTAGCTATTCCAGAGCCCATACCTTTCCACATAAATTTCCAAATAAGTTTGTCCATGTATACAGAAATGCTTTCTGGGGTTGTAATAGAAATTGTATTAAATCTGTAGATTAATTTGGAAGAATATCTTTATTATGTTGAATCTTTCAATCTATAATCATAGTAGGTGTCTCCATTACTTTTTGTTTCCTTTGATTTCTTTCATCAGGATTTTGTAATTTTCAGCACATATATTAAATAAAATATATTTAGAAATATATCTAGCCCAGGTGCAGTGGCTCATGCATGTAATCCTAGCACTTTGAGAAGCCAAGATAGGTGGATCACTTGAGCCCAGAGGTTCGAAACCAGCCTGGGTAACATGGTAAAACCCCACCTCTACAAAAAAAAAAAACAGAAAAATTAGCCAGGCATGTGACCCATGCCTGTAGTCCCAGCTGTAAGGTGAGAAGACTGCCTGAGCTCAGGAGATCAAACCTGCAGTGAGCCATGATCATATGACTGCACTCCAGGCTGGGCAATAGAACGAGACTCTGTCTCAAAAAAAAAAAAAAAGCAATCTATCTAAATATTTCATTTTGTCTGAGTGTCATATGGAAATGCAAAAGTTTTTTTGTGTGTTGATCTTGTATTCTAAATCCTCACTAAACTCATTTAGTTCCAAGAGATTCTTTGTAGACTTCTTGGGATTTTCTACACAGGCAATTATATTATCTGCAAACAGAGATAGTTTTGCTTCCTCCTTTCTAACCTGTATACTTTTCTTTTTCTTGCCTATTGCAATAACTTCCAGGACCATGTTGAAGTGGTGAGAGCAGACTTCCTTGCCTTTTTGTCGTGATCTTAGTGGAAAAACATTCATTCTTTCATCATTAAGTATGATGCTAGCTCTAGATTTTTGTTTTTGTTTTTGTAGATGCTGTTTATCAAGTTTAGGTATTTCCCTTCTATTCCTAACTTGCTGAGATTTTTTTTTATGAATCAATGTTGGATTCTACACTTTTTTTGTTTTTGAGATGAAGTCTCACTCTGTCACCCAGGCTGGAGTACAGTGGCACACTCTCAGCTCACTGCAACCTCCACCTCTTGGGCTCAATTGATCCTCCCACCTCAGTCTCCCAAATAGTTGAGACTACAGACACATGCCACCATGCCTGGCTAATTTTTTTGTACTTTTCGTAGAGATGAGGTTTCGCCGTGTTGCCCAAGCTGATCTCACACTCCTGGGCTCATACAATCTGCCTGCCTTGGCCTCTGAAAGTGCTGGGATTACAGGAGTGAGCTACGGTGCCCGGTCAAACATTTTTTCTACACCAAATGGATAGAGTTGTATGATTTTTCTTCTTCAGCTTGTTAATATAATGAATTACATTGATTGATATTCAAATATTGAACCAACCTTATATACCTAGAAGTCCCACGTGGCTATGGTACCTAATTCTTTTTATACATTGTTGGATGCAGTTTGCTAATATCTAGTTTAGATTTTTGCATTTAAATTCATGAGAAATATTGTTGTATTCTTTTTTTGTACTGTCTTTGATTTTAGTATCAGGGTAACACTTGTTTCATAAAATGAGTTGGGAAGTGTTTGCTCCTCTTCTCTTTCCTGGAAGAGATTGTGTAAAATGTGTGCTGATTATTCTTTAAGTGTTTGATGGAACTCTCCAATGAAACTAAGCCCGATTTTATTTATTTATTTATTTATTTATTTATTTATTTACTTACTTACTTACTTACTTACTTACTTACTTTTCTGGTAGGGATTGAGAGTGAGTAAATTTTTTTTTTCTTTTCGAGATGGAATCTCGCTCCGTCACCCAGGCTGGAGTGCAATGGTGCAGTCTTGGCTCACTGCAATCTCTGCCTCCCGGGCTCAAGCGATTCTCGTGCCTCAGCTTCCCAAGTAGCTGGTACTACAGTGTGCATCACTACGCCTGGCTAATTTTTTATATTTTTGGTAGAGATGGGGTTTTGCCATGTTGCCCAGCTGGTCTCGAACTCCTAAGCTTAGGCGATCCATTTGCTTCAGCCTCCCAAAGAGAGACAGTAAATTTTTTGGAACAGTTTAGATTTACAGAAAAATTGAAAATATGGCATAGTTTTCAAATACTGCATATCCATTTTCCCCATTAATGTCTTAGATTAGTATGATACATTTGTTAAAATTAATGAATAATACTGACACATTATTATCAACTAAAATCTATACTTTCTTCAGACTTCCTTAATTTTTACCTAATGTCCTTTTCTTATTGCAGAATTCCATCCAGAATACCACATTACATTTAATTGCCTTGTCTCCTTAGGCTCCTCTTAGCTGTGACAGTTTCTCAAACTCTCCTTGTTTTTTGTTTGTGTTTATTTGTTTATTTAGGGTTTTTTTGTTTTGTTTTGTTTTGTTTTTGAGACAGAGTCTCACTCTATTGCCCAGGCTGGAGTGCAGTGGTGTGATCTCAGCTTACTGCCATCTCTGGCTGCCTTCCAGATTCAAGTGATTCTCCTGCCTCAGCCTCCCGAGTTGCTAGGATTACAAGCGCCCGCCACCATGCCCAGCTAATTTTTGTATTTTTAGAAGAGACAGGGTTTCACCGTGTTGGCCAGACTCATCTCAAACTCCTGACCTCAAGTGATCCGCCTGCCTCAGCTTCACAAAGTGCTGGGATTACAGGCATAAGACACCGCGCCCGGCCCTTTTACTTAGTTTTTATTTCATAATCTTAACTCTGCAATTCAGCTAGATGTAAAAGGGAATAAGGAAAATATAGAACCCAAAGAACTGCAGTGAGGGTACAAAGATTATAGAAAGCTGCGAGTGAATGGGGTGGTGAGATGCTCTCCTGAGCTATAGAAGGAAAGGCCTGGTAGTTAAAATAAAACACAAGTCAAATTTATTAGAATGATCCACAGTCAGCAATGGTGATCTTCTTGCTGGTCTTGCCATTCCTGTACCCAAAGCACGCCATGGCTTCTATGATATTCATGCCTTCTTTCACCTTGCCAAAGGCTACATGCTTGCCATCCAACCAGTCAATCTTGCAGTGCAGATGAAAAACTGGGAACTGTTTGTGTTGGGTCCAGCATTTGCCATGGACAAGATGCCAGAACCCGTATGCTTCAGGATGAAGTTCTCATCATCAAATTTCTCCTTGTAGACAGACTTGCCACTAGCACTACTGTGGCGCGTGAAGTCAACACCCTGACACATAAACCCTGGAATAATTCAGTAAAAGCAGAAACCCTTATAACCAAATTATTTCTCGTCAGTGCTCAGAGCATGAATGTTTTCTGCTGTCTTTGGAACTTTGCAAACAACTTAAAGGAGATGCAGCTCAAAGTCTCGCTGTCAATGGCGATGTCAAAGAACATGGTGGGGTTGACCGTGACTTGTGGCATAGGAGTATGGGTGGCCCCAGCATCTGCAAAGCATCCTTGTTTTTGATGAGCTTAACAATTTTAAGAAGTTCTGATAAGGTTTTTCTTTAGAATTTCTCTCCATTAGAATTTTTCTGATGTTTTTCTTATTTGAGACTGAAGTTATAGGTTTCAGGGAGAAAAAACGCAGACAGAAAGTGACATATTCACCTCATCATATCCAAGATACATGCTGTCGGCTGGGTGCGGTGGCTCACACCTGTAATCCTAGCACTTTGGGAGGCCGAGGCGGGTAGATCACCTGAGGTCAGGAGTTGAAGACCAGCCTGACCAACATGGTGAGACCCCATCTGTACTAAAAATACAAAAATTAGCCAGGCATGGTGGTGGGTGCCTGTAATCCCAGCTATTTGGGAGGCTGAGGCAGGAGAATCACTAGAACCTGGGAGGCAGAGGTTTTAGTGAGCTGAGATCACACCACTGCACTCCAGCCTCAGCAACACAGCAAGACTCTGTGTCAAAACAAACAAACAAATTTTAAAAACCACACAGAGAGATACACATGATTCTGTGTTGCAAACTAACTTCTGAAAATTCTGTATTCCTGGCCGGGTGTGGTGGCTCACACGTGTAATCCCAGCACTTTGGGAGGCCAACGCATGTGGGTTACCTGAGGTCAGGAGTTCGAGACCAGCCTGGCCAACATGGTGAAACCCTGTCTCTACTAAAAATACAAAAATTATCTGGGCGTGGTGGCACACGCCTGTAATCCCAGCTACTCGGGAGGCTGAGGCAGGAGAATTGCTTGAGTCCAAGAGGCAGGGGTTGCAGTGAGCTGAAATCGTGCCACTGCACTCCAACCTGGCCAACAGAATGAGACTCTGTCTCAACAAAAAAGAAAAAAAAATTCTATATTCCTCTCTCAGAGATTCACAACTCACAATTGTATATTCAAGACTCTGAGAAGTCCTGTTACAAGGAAACACTCTTATTATTGCTTAATCTGGAGTTACTCAGATCACACAACTTTTTTGGGTTGCCACAAAATATCTATTAACATATTTTAGAACTAGTGTTCTGAAGCACATAGTTAGGAAATGTGGATTCGCTCATTTGCTAGATAAGGGAACTTGCGTTAAGTGAGTTAAGTGATTTGTGCCAAGTTACAGGACTACTTAGTGATACAACTGGGTCTAAAACCGAGGGTTCCCAAATTCCTGATGGTCCAGTATTTTTGCATCGTACCACGTCGTCACCTATGAGCCAAGTCGTAAGGCTGCTGAAAAACAATAGGGAATGGCTTTTAAAAGTAATTTTATTGGTTGGCTGTAGTGGCTCGTCCCTGTAATCCCAGCACTTTGGGAGGCCAAGGTGGGAGGATTGCTTGAGCTCAGGAGTTTGAGACCAGCCTGGGCAACATGGTGAAGCCTCGTCTCTACAAAAAATACAAAAATTAGCCAGGCGTGGTGGCATGCGCCTGTAGTCCCAGCTGCTCAAGAAGCTGAGGTGGCAGGATCCCTTGAGCCTGGGAGGTCAAGGCTGCCGTAAGCCATGATCATGCCACTGCACTCCAACCTGGGTGACAGAGTGAGACCCTGTCTCAAAAACAACAAAAAAACCCCACAATTTTATTATAAAATATTTATCTACATAATATGTTGTTTATGACATGTTATATGTTTGGCATAAAACATATGGCATAAAACAATATTAAGAAAAGCAGGCTGGGCGTGGTGGCTCACGCCTGTAATCCCAGCACTGTGGGAGGCCAAGGCGGGTGGATCACGAGGTCAGGAGATCGAGACCATCCTGGCTAACACGGTGAAACCCTGTCTCTACTAAAAATGCAAAAAATTAGCCAGGTGTGGTGGCGGGCGCCTGTAGACCCGGCTACTCGGGAGGCTGAGGCAGGAGAATGCTGTGAACCTGGGAGGCGGAGCTTGCAGTGAGCCGAGATCGCGCCACAGCACTCCAGCCTGGGCAACAGAGCGAGACCCCGTCTCAAAAAAAAAAAAAAAAAGAAAGAAAGAAAAGAAAAGAAAAGCACCTATGTATCATCACCCAGCTTAAGAAGGAGAATATTATCGGAAACTTGGAAGCACCTTGTAGGCCCTTCCCCAATTACACCACCCTGTGTTTATCATTGTGCTTATCATGCTTTGCTTTTCTTTATAGTTTAACTACATAGACAGATCCCTAAAATGCATTATTCTATTTGACACATTTTGAACCTTTAATTAATGGTATTACTGTAGTATTCTTTTGCAACTTGCAAAACTTTTGCTCATTAATTTCTTGAGATTCGTCCATGTTACTAAGTATAGCTGTAACTCATTCATTGCTACACAGACTATTATTGGGTGAATATATCACAATTTTTTTTTTTTTTTTTTTTTTTTGAGACAGAGTCTTGCTCTGTCGCCAGGCTGGAGTGCAGTGGCACAATCTCAGCTCACTGCAGCCTCCACTTCCCAGGTTCAAGCGATTCTCCTGCCTCAGCCTCCCAAGTAGCTGGGACTACAGGCGCACACTACCACGCCCAGCTAATTTTTGTATTTGCAGTAGAAACCGGGTTTCACCATGTTGGCCAGGATGGTCTTGATGTCTTGACATCATGATCTGCCCCCCTCAGCTTCTCAAAGTGCTGGGATTACAGGCGTGAGCCACCACACCTGGCCTCATCACAATTTATTTATTCATTCTCTGTCAATTGATCTTTGAGTTGTTTCTGTTTTAGTCCATCGCTGTAACAAAATACCTGAGACTGAGTAATTTATAAAGAACAGACTTTTTTTTTCTCACAGTCTGGAGGCTGTGAAGCCTAGATCAAGGTGCCAGTGGGATCCTTGTCTGGTGAGAGCTGCCCTCTGCTTCCAAGATGGTACCTTGATGCTACATTTTCTGGAAGGAGGAACACTGGGTCTTCACATGGTTGAAGGAAGGCGAGAAGGGGGAAAATGGCTGAACTCCCACCATCAATTTCTTTCATAATGGCATCAATCTACTCATGATGGCAGAGCCCACATGACGCACATGTCTCTCAAAAGACCTCACCTCCCAGCACTGTGGCATTGCGTATTAAGTTTCCAACACATGAATTTGTGAAGATATATTCAGACTATAGCACCTTCTCTCTTTCTTTTGGTTTAGTATGAACCATGTCTGAAGTGTTTTACATGCACAGACATGTATAAGCACACCTGCTAGTGTTTGTGTAAGTTATAACCTCAGAGAAATTGCTGGGTTATAGCACCCATCTTCAGTTTTATTAGAGAATATGAAATTGTCATTCAATTGACAATTGACATTGTCACCAGCAGTTTAAGAGTGTTTCCATTGTTCTATACTTAGCAACATTATCTCACCAGACATTTTTTAAAAACTTTATATTATGGAAAATTTCACACATGTACAAGAATTATACTATAAACTATCCCCTGGCTTCAACATTTACCAACTCATGGCCAATCTATCATGGGCTATTTTGGAACATTTGAAAGCTAATCTCAGATATCTGAGATTACTTCATCTGAAACATTTCATAATGTATCCCTAAAAAATAAGGACTCTGCCTTTTAAAATTGGAGATAAAACATACAGTACACAAATCTTTTTTTTTTTTTTTTGAGACAGGGTCTCTCTCTGTCACCCAGGCTGGAGTACAGTGGCACGATCTCAGCTCACTGCAACCTCCACCTTCTGGGTTCAAGTGATTCTCCTGCCTCAGCCCCCCAAGTAGCTGGGATTATAGGCATGTACCACCACGCCCGGCTAATTTTTGAATTTTTAGTAGAGACAGGGTTTCACTATGTTGGCCAGGCTGGTCTTGAACTCCTGACCTCAAGTGATCCACCATCCTCAGCCTCGCAAAGTGCTGAGATTACAGGCATGAGCCGAACCTGTACACAAACCTTAAGAGTACAATTTAGTGAATGGTGATTTTTTTTTTTTACATATACATGTACACAACTGTGAAACCACCACAGCGACCAAGATCTAGACTATTTCCAGCTCCTCCAGAAAGTTCCTTTGTAGCACTCTTTAAAAACGTAAGAACAACACCACTATCATGCCTAAAATAACTGCAATAATTCTTTAATATCATGAAATATCCATTAAATGATCTAAGTTTAATTGTCACTTTTAAAAATTTGTTTGCTTGTTTTATTGTCACTCAAATCAGGATCCAAATAAAAACCATCTTTGTCCCCTTTCAAGCAATTTATTTGGTGAACAAAGCAGGTGGTGTGTTCTGCAATTTCCCAGTCCGGGTTTTGTTGAATGCAGTCACAGGGTGCTGTTTAACATGTTCCAGCAATGTGTGTGTTACATCCAGAGAGCTGATCAAATTTCCAATAAGAACATTTCTTAAGTGGTGGTATATTCTTCCATTAGGAGGCACATGACATTTTGTTATGTCTGTTTCGTGTGTTAAGGCAGCAATTATTGATAATCACTGCTTAGTTCATGATTTCATTGGAGGTTCTGTCATTCCTTTTCAATATATTAGCAGACTATGTATCTGAAGAGAAATATTTCATTATCAATTACTTGGTTACCATGAGGTGTAGCTTATACAGGAAACTGCCAGACTTTCAATTTTCAATCAGTATAAAATATAAAATGATGATGTGGTTTTAATTTTCCATTTCTCTGATTTACTGGTGAAATCATCATATGCTCCATGTTTACTTTTTATTCTGTGAATTGCCTATTCATTTTATTTTTATTTTTTTTTATTTTTATTTTTTTTGAGACAGTCTCGCTCTGTCCCCAGGCTGGCGTGCAGTGGCGCAATCTCAGCTCACTGCAACCTCCGCCTCCCGGGTTCAAGCAATTCTCCTGCCTCAGCCTCCTGAGTAGCTGGGACTGCAGGCGTGTGCCACCATGCTCAGCTAATTTTTGTATTTTTAGTAGAGATGAGGTTTCAGCATGTTGGCCAGGATGGTCTCAATCTCCTGACCTTGTGATCCACCTGTCTCAGATTCCCAAAGTGTTGGGATTATAGGCGTGAGCCACCGCGCCTGGCTGTGAATTGCCTATTCTTATCTTTCGTCCATTTCTCCCCTTGGATTGTATGTCTTCTTCTTACTAATTTTTAAGAATTTTTTTTTTTTTTTTTTTTTTTTTTTTTTTTTTTTTTTTTTGAGACGGAGTCTCGCTGTGCTCCCAGGCTGGAGTGCAGTGGCGTGATCTCGGCTCACTGCAAGCTCCGCCTCCCGGGTTCACGCCATTCTCCCACCTCAGCCTCCCAAGTAGCTGAGACTACAGGCGCCCGCCACCACGCCCGGCTAGTTTTTTGTATTTTTAGTAGAGACGGGGTTTCACCATGTTAGCCAGGATAGTCTCGATCTCCTGACCTCGTGATCCACTCGCCTCGGCCTCCCAAAGTGCTGGGATTACAGGCTTGAGCCACCGCGCCCGGCCAAGAATTGTTGACATATTTTAGATATGAATTATTTGTTGGTTGTAAATATCTTCTTCCAGTTTGTGGCATTCAACTTTTGGCCTCTGAGGTTTTCCCTTACTTTGTTACCAATTTGGATATACATTTTAAAAGATGAGCCAAGCACAGTGGCTCATGCCTGTAATCTCAGAATTTTGGTAAGCTGAGGTGGGAGGATCGCTTGAGGCCAGGAGTTCAAGACCAGCCTGAGCAACATAGTGAGACTCTATCTCTACAAAGTAATTAGTTAATTAATTAATTTGAGACAGAGTCTTGCTCTGTCGGCCGGGCTGGAGTGAAATGGCATCATCTCAGCTCACTGCAACCTCTGCCTCTGCCTCCTGGGTTCAAGCAATTCTCCTGCCTCAGCCTCCTGAGTAGCTGGGATTACAGGTGCGTGCCACCATGCCCAGCTAATTTATTTTTTATTTTTTATTTTTAGTAGGGATGGGGTTTCACTGTGTTAGTCAGGCTGGTCTTGAACTCAATTAGCCAGGCGTGGTGACTCACATCTGTAGTCCCAGCTACTTGGGAGGCTTAGGCGGGAAGATTGTTTGAGCCCAGAGTTTGAGGCTGCAGTGAGCTATGATCATTCCACTGCACTCCAGCCTGGGTGACAGAGCAAGACCCTGTGTCTAAAAATAAAAAATAAAAATAAAATAAAAAGATGTTTGGCCAGGTGTGGTGGCTCACGCATGTAATCCCAGCACTTTGGGAGGCCAAGGCAGGCGGCTCAAGAGATAGACGCCATTCTGGCCAACATGGTGAAACCCTATCTCTACTAAAAATACAAAAATTAGTTGGGCATGGTGGCATGAGCCTGTAGTCCCAGCTACTCGGGAGGCTGAGGCACGAGAATCACTTGAACCCGGGAGGTGGAGGTTGCAGTGAGTGAAGATCGTGCCACTGCACTCCAGCCTGGCAACAGAGCAGGATTCTGTCTCAAATAAATAAATAAAATAAAATAAAATAAAATAAAATAAAATAAAATAAAAAGATGTTTATCTTGCCATGTAAAGGACACAGATATGCATACCACTAGCAACATGTGGTGTAAACGTAAGGTGAAATTTACTGGGAAAGTTACAGGCAGAACATCAGCAGACTACATGGATCCCACGTCATCTTGCTGTCTTGTGGATCCGTGTGCTTGTACAAGGTACCTCTAACTGACTGAGAAATTAGGCTATAACAATAGGAGCTTCCTGGTCAATGAAACTAGTTTGTTCTAATGGAAGAGGCTCTGGAGCTCAGCCACCAGCAAACCTGTTCTTCTGCTGAGCAAACACAGACCTGCTGAGGCAGCCTCTTGCTAAGTGTGGGAGAGAAAATGAGCCTCCAGTGCCATCTGGGTTTGTGTCTCCTTGTATCTGAGGTGTTTTGTAATGGGATCTTTTTTTCAGGCTATCTAGCCTGCCATTTTACCAGAAATGGAAGTCCTCTAAAGAATGTTTTAAGGTCAACAGAGTGCTTACCATTAGACTGCGCATAGAATAACATAAGCCAAGCTACACATTGCGGCTAGATCAATCTTCTTGACATTTTCACCTAGTTCATGTTACTCTCTGGCTGAAAAGCTTGCAGTCATACCTCAATTCCTACCTATTAATGTAGGTAGGAATTCTGCAATCTCGTCCCAATCTGGTTCTCTGATCTCACCTTTATATAAATCTCCATCCTACGAAATTGAACTCTTTCATGTCCTTTAAGAGCACCAAGAAATGCTGCTGTCTTGCCTCTTCCCTCCAATTATCCAAGCCGGAAGTCTCCTCTGAGACCTGAGACAAATTCTCCCTTCTCTCTGAAGTGTCCTCTGACCCTTCCTGTCCCTTGTGAACAATTTGATTGTGGAGCAGCAACAATGACCTTTTTTTTTTTTAAAAAAAAACAAACAAACAAAAAAAAACAGCGTCTTGCTCTGTGGCCCAGGCTGGAATGCAATGGTCTGGTACAATCTCAGCTCACTACAACCTCCACATCTTGGGCTCAGGTGATCTTCCCGCCTCAGCTTCCCAAGTAGCTGCGACGACAGGCATGCAACACCACACCAGGCTAATTTTTGTAATTTTAGTAGAGACGGGATTTTGCCATGTTGGCCAGGCTGGTCTTGAACTCCAGGACTCAAGTGATCTGCCCACCTCGGCCTCCCAAAGTGCTGGGATTACAGGCCTGAGCCACTGCACCCAACCAATGATGCCTTTTGACAGTCCTCACCAAATTCAGATGTGCTCCCCACATCTCTCAGCATGCTTTGCAGATGCGTTGGGCTGTGAAACTAGGTCTAGCCAGGAGACCACAAAAAAGTGACATGTGGCACTTCTGGGCCCAAGGCACTTAAGAGTTAATATTTTTCCTCTACCCTTTATTTCACTACTGTGGCAACTGCATGTTCTAGATGGCATTACTACAATATTGAGGAGAACTATCCTGCCCATGTTGAACATTATGTGAATGAGAAACCATGGAACTTTGAGAATCGATTTATGTCTGCAGCATTGACTAACCTATCCTTCATGCAGATCTCCTTTCATTTGAACAATATAAAAGTGTTAATAGATTATGTCTTGACTCTGACATTATTTTTTCTTTCTCTTACTCATTATTTTTGCCTGCCAAACATCGCCACCCCATCCTCTGAAAAAATACCCCTTATTCCAGAGGCACAATCTTTGTGGGACTGGTTATGTTCTTAGACCCCACAGTTGACCAGTCGAGGGATCTGACCCAAGCCAGGCCAATGAGCTCTTCCCCATGATTTTTGACTTGAAACCAAGAGAGTCAACTCAGACTTTTCTAGTGATTTGGAGGCCTAGGATATAATGCCAGCAGCTGCCAGCAGCCATGCCCTGACCTGTGGGGAAAGCAGGTCTGCAAGAGGATTGAGTTGACACAAGGCTGCAGAGACACTTAAGACCCTACTTCTGATTGTTTCTGAGGCCTACACATGTCCTAAATCTTCATTTTAATGTGCCAAACCTTTCTTGGACTTCTAGAGGCAGCAAAGCCCAGCTTGATTTAGGTGCCTTGGACTGTCTGTTACCCAGGGTCTGTCACCTGCAACCTAGCAAGTCCGGCTGACATCTGTCTATTCTTTCTCCTGCAGAAGCATCCTCAAACCAACAAACCAGGAGTGTGGAAAACTGTTTGTCTCTAAGGTTGCCCCCCAAGTGGTAATGCTCCTTAAGTCAATGAGATGCCCTGATCCACAGTCATATATGTTCCTATCAGACATCTTCTGCCGCTGTGTCAAAAAGAGATACATGGAATTTGGCTCCATAGAACCAAAAAGAATGGTTTGGAAAACGAAAGGAGTAGGGACCCTGAAGGCACAAAACCAGCCATGCAGAGGAAACTCAACAGCAGGCTGGTTGTGTGGTGTTAATGGGTTCGATGAGACTGTCTTGAGAACAAATCAGTAGGACATCAAGGTTCACACAATTATCAAAGTCCTACTTCAGCAGGAGAGGGCTTTCTTTTAAATGTTTTATAATCAATGAAAACACTGCAGCAGATGCTACTGATGCCCACGCACATCCCTTCAACCCACCCTCGAGATCACCTGCAATACCTGAGTCTCCTTCCCTGAGGGAGTTCTCTGGCTGCACAGGAGTACCAGGGAGTGGAAACCCCCAAGAGAAACTTTAATTCATGAGGGACGGGAATTGGTGGATAAACATATCTCTCCCTTTGGTAGGACAGGACAATTCTGAGATGCGTTTTACAGTCTCAAAAGGAGCCCCTTTGGAATGAGCAGTTTCCTCTCTTCCCTGCACTTCTCCACTTCCTCACCATACTAACCATTGCACCCAAATTCTGATCTCAGGAACTGTTTCAGGGAAACTCAAATGAACACATGATAATAATGGTGATGGCATAATTTACGTGCAGCAACAGTCACATTTTTCAGAGTACAGTTATATGAGTTTTGATTAGCAGTTGTGTAAATACCACCAACTATCTATCACCACCCCCCAAAAATTCCTTGGTATTCTCCTTGGTATTCAACCCCTCCACCTTCGCTACCATTCCCTCATAACCACTGATCTTCATTCCAGGATATCATATAAACAGAATCGTTCTACTATTTAGCCTCTTAGTTTATTTGAGTCTGGCGCCTTCCATTTACCAAAATGCATTAGAGACTCACCATGTTGATATGGCCAGTCAGTCTATGAACACTTCCTTATCTGGTACAACAAGATGTTGCAAACTCATCTTGTGCTTTCCATGCTCCAGACCTGGAACCAGCCATTTCTACAAAGAGCCCTTTTACTGGAGAATGGTACTTAGATACCAAGATCTGGGCATTAGGCCTGCTCATTGTTATGGAGCCTCATAGTGGAAGAGCTAGGGAATATATAAATCACACACACACACCCCCCAAGCATATCAGTATTTTATTGCATGGATATGTCATGTACTACATGTATTCATTCACCAGATGGAAGACATGATGGTTGTTTCCAGTCTTTGGAGGTTATACATAAGGTCATTACAAACATTCCATACAGGTTTTTGTGTGAATAATGATAAGTTTTTATTTCACTTGGGTAAATATCCAGGAGTGGGATTGCTTGGTCAAATGATACATTTATAAGACATTGACGAGTTGCTTTCCAAAAAGCAGTGTAAAAGTGTTCCAGTTGTCCCACATTCTTATCAGTTCTTGGTGTTATCTGTTCTTAAAAGTTTAGCCATTCTGACAAGTGTGTAGTGTTATCTATTGTAGTTTTAATTTGCATCTCCCCAGTAATTAATTATGTTGAGCATTTTTTCATGTGTTTAATTGCTACTCATATATCTTCTTTGCTGATGTATCTGTCAAATCTTTAGCCCATCTTAAAATCGAGTTGCTCTCTTATTACTGAGTTTTGAGCATTCTTAAAACATTCTTGGGCTTCAAAATGAAAAGTATTTTTTTTTTCTGATTAGAAATGTAGTGTGTTCTAATTTTAAAAAATCAGGGAGCAGATAAAAAGCCAAAGAAAGTGAAAACAAATTAGAGAACTTTACCACCAAGAGGCAGAGACCCATCAAAGGTGGGTCATTTTACTGACGATGCTAAGGACCTTTCCAACATTACCCCCACTGCTTCCAGCCCTCTGCTATAGGTGGGGTTTCTTCCTACACATAGGACCTCCAAGCTGGTGTGGCCCATGTGATCTGAGGGGCAGACACAGACCCACTGCCAAGTTCCACTAGTATGGCCAAGCCTCTGCTTCAAGGTGAGGATGTAAGCCATGCGCAGTAGCTCACGCCTGTAATCCCAGCACATTGAGAAGCAGAGGCGGGCAGATCAGTTGAGGTCAGGAGTTTGACACCAGCCTGGCCAACATGGTGAAACCCTGTCTCTACTAAAAATACAAAAATTAGCTGGGCATAGTGGTGGATGCCTGTAATCCCAGCTACTCGGGAGGCGGAGGCAGGAGAATCACTTGAACCAGGGAGGCGGAAATTGCAGTGAGCTGAGATCACGCCACTGCATTCCAGCCTGGGCAACACAGCGAGACTCCATCTCAATTTAAAGAAAAACAAACAAAAAAAAGGCTGGGTGAGGTGGCTCACGCCTATAATCCCAGCACTTTGGGAGGCCAAGGCAGGCGGATCATGAGGTCAGGAGTTTGACACCAGCCTGGCCAATATGGTGAAACCCCATCTCTACTAAACATATCAAAATTAGCTGGGTGTGGTAGTGCGCACCTGTAGTCCCTGCTACTCAGGAGGGTGAGGCAGAGGAATTGCTTGAACCCAGGAGGCAGAGGTTGCAGTGAGCCAAGATTGCGCCACTGCACTCCAGCCTGGACAACAGAGTGAGATGCCGCCTCAAAAAAAAAAAAAAAAAAAAAAAGATGAGGATATGGTCTATACACTTTTAGTACCTTTGCTCAGGTAGAAACTAGCAAACACCATTCTCTTAGCTCATATAAGCCTGTGAAATGGTGAAATCCAATTACAGTTTTGTTATCTCTGATACAGACACTGAATGGAGAATCCTCTGTTCTGTAGTAAAACTATTTAATACCAGGCAAACACTCTTTCCTTACAAAGAACAACGTCTCACAGAATTCTACAAATGTCATACATTCTTTCCTTGTTATGTGTCTATGTGTATTTATATATTCCCTGGCTCTGTCCACTATGAGGGCCCCTTAGCAATAAGCACACCTAATGCCCAGATCTTGGTATCTAAGTATCATTCTCCACCAAAAAGGCTCTTGAAGAAATGGCTGGTTCCAGGTCTGGGGCATGAAAACCACAAGATGAGTTTGCAACATCCTGTTGTACCAGATAAGGAAGTGCTCATAGACTGATGGCCCATATCAAAAGGACCCAAAAGTCAGCTTGAATGGAATTTCTTTTGGCCAAATCTGGGACAATTTGAACATCAAAACAACTAATGATAGTAACATATGACATCCCACTGAATAAAACAGAAATTCACAAACCCATATTATATAAATAGATATATAGAGGGGGAGAAGACAAAAACCCTCCTTGGAGTAGAATGCCAGGTAGTAAGTGAACAAGGAGTGATGGAATTAGAATACTGCCACTTGTCAATCATTATGCTAATAATTCAGGCACGAAACATCAACCGATGCTAAAACTGGAAGGTGAAAGTTGGATGAGTAACAGGATATTTACACAGCCTCAAAGTTCCTCCCCATGAAGTAGCTATTCATGATAAAATGCAAAAGAGTAGCTTTGGTCAGGCATGGTGGCTCATGCCTGTAATCCCAGCACTTTAGAAGGCTGATGCAGGAGGATCACTTGAGATCAGGAGTTTGAGACCAGCCTGGCCAACATGGTGAAACCCCATCTCCATTAAAAATACAGAAACTAGGCCGGGCGCGGTGGCTCAAGCCTGTAATCCCAGCACTTTGGGAGGCCGAGACGGGTGGATCACGAGGTCAGGAGATCGAGACCATCCTGGCTAACACGGTGAAACCCCGTCTCTACTAAAAAAATACAAAAAATTAGCCGGGCGTGGTGGCGGTGCCTGTAGTCCCAGCTACTCGGGAGGCTGAGGCAGGAGAATGGCGTGAACCCGGGAGGCGGAGCTTGCAGTGAGCTGAGATCCGGCCACTGCACTCCAGCCCGGGTGACAGAGCAAGACTCCGTCTCAAAAAAAAAAACAAAAACAAAAACAAAAAAATACAGAAACTAGCTGGGTGTGTTGGCAGGCGCCTGTAGTCCCAGCTACTTGGAAGGCTGAGGCAGGAGAATTGCTTGAACCCAGAAGGCAGAGGTCGCAGTGAAAAGAGATTGTGCCATTGCAGTCCAGCCTGGGCAACAAGAGTGAAACTCTATCTCAAAAAACGAAACGAAAAAAAAAGAGTAGCTTTGCCATCAAACACTATTAATCTCATTCTGGGACAAACTAACATTATGTGCTACCTAAGGGGAATGCAGTCAGTAAAGCTCTCACCATGACTGTGATATCCTCCCCAAAAATGCATAGCCTTGACTGGTGCGATGGCTCACACCTATAATCCCAACAATTTGGGAGGCCAAGGAGGGAGGATTGCTTGAGGCCAGGAGCTCGAGACCAGCCTGGGAAACACAGTGAGACCCCATCTCTACATAAAAAAATTTAAAAAATATTAGTTGGGCATGGTGGTATGGAACCTGTTGTTCCAGTGGCCTGGGAGGCTGAAGCAGGAGGATGCTTGAGCCCAAGAGTTCGAGGCTGCAGTGAGCTATGATCGTGCCACTGCACTCCATCCTGGGTGACAGAGTGAGATACTGTCTGTGAAGAAAAAAAAAAAAAAAAAACAGAAAAGAAAAAAAAAAGTATAGCTTAATCTAATCATGAGGAAGGAAACATCAGACAAGCTCAACTGAGAGACAGTCTACAAAATAACTGAGCAATTATTCTGGATGGAAGGAAACTACAGAGATGCAACAATTAAGTACAATGTGTGGCCCTGGATTAGATCCTTTTGCTATTAAGGACAGTAACAAGATAGCAAAACTTGATGTTGTCTCTGGACAAACAGGAAATGGGAGTTCCCTTAACTATTCTTGAAATTTTTCTGTAAATTTGAAATTATTTCAAACTACAAAGTAAAAAGAAACAAAATACAGGCAGAGGAAAGCCAGAAGAGTGCTTGATTTATAGGCAGATGCAGAACTAGGACAGAATGCTTAATCTCTTCTTTGTGGCAGAAGGATGAAAGAAACGTCTTTAAACTAAAGTAGAAAAAGAAGGCAACCATGGCTGTAAAATATCAGTATTCTTTTACAGGCCTTTAATGAAAAATATTTCAGCAAGTAAAATTTTTATTAGTTAGCAAAAATATAACAGAAATAGATCAATCAGGAAAGGAGGCGAGTCTACTAAGGTCAGTGTGATTATTGCCACCATCTCATAAATAACTATAGGTGGAAAGCAAGAGTTTAAAGTGGATGAAATCACTTGCAGTTCAAAATCTAATAAAAATATAGCATTGTGGGCCTAGAGCCAGAGGATATTATTAAAATGGGTTTTAGTACCTATATTTATCCATATGGCACTTTTTTTTTCCTTAAGAATCATCCTACTCAATCTTTTCAAATAAAAGATATGCTTTTTAATAGGAAATCTGTGTCTCATCATAAAGATAGAAGAAAGTATGCAATGCCCTTAGCTGAGTTAATCTGGAGACAAACAGACTCTATTTCATAATTGCACAGTATACTATAGAGACATTGCTTATGGTACATTTATTTCATGTGGTAAGTCATGTGCAAACATATCAGTCAAGGAGCTTACAAACTGACAATGTATGGCCGGGTGTGGTGGCTCACGCTCATAATCCTAACACTTTGGGAGGCTGAGGCAGGTGAATCACCTGAGGTCAGAAGTTCAAGGCCAGCCTAGCCAATATGGTGAAACCCTGTCTCTACTAAAAAATAAAAAATTAGCCGGGCATGGTGGTGCCTGCCTGTAATCCCAGCTACTCGGGAGGCTGAGGCAGGAGAATCGCCTGAACCCGGGAGGCGGAGATTTCATTGAGCCCAGATCATGCCATTGCACTTCAGCCTGGGTGACAAGAGTGAAACTCCATCTCAAAAAGAAAAAACTTGACAATGTATGTAGTAACTCAAGATTGAACAACAGTATTCCCTTGTCGGTGGTTTTGCTACCCGTGGTTTCAGTTACCTGTAGTCAACCGCAGTTGTAAAATAGGTAAGTATAATATAATAAGATATTTTGAGAGACAGAGACCACAGTCACATAACTTTTATTACTGTATATTGTTATAATTGTCCTATTTTATTATTAGTTATTAACCTCTTGTGCCTAATTTATAAATTAAACTTTATCATAGGTATGTATGTATAGGAAAAAACATACTATATATAGGATTTAGTACTATATCTGAGGTTTCAGGCTACTAGATACTTGGGGTCTTGGAACGTATCCCCCATGGATAGGAGCGACTACTGTACTTCCATTGAAAATAACATGCGTACTCTCTCATATGGTCTTGATACCAGCTCAGAGAGGAGGTAAGAGCCATAGTCACTAGTTCAATTTTACAAATAAGGAAACTACATCTAAGCAAGGTGAAATGCCCTTCCCAAAGGTGACACTTACAAGTGGCAGAGCTTAGACTCAACATGAGTATCTTAAATTCCCTGCAATTTCCCTGACTTCAGGCTCACTCAAAACCACCATGAACTAACATTAATCTGTAACTCCATGATCTCAAACCATTGTTCGTATCTTTCACGTATGGCACAAAAACTCATTTATTCAATGATCGCTAGCATAAAGTACTCATATGTAACTCGTTTCTAAAACATTTAACTTTTATTGAAGTATCAACAGGTGCTTAGGCCAGGCATGGTGGCTCACGCCTGTAATCCCAGCACTTTGAAAGGCTGAAGTGGGTGGATCACTTAAGGTCAGAAGTTCAAGACTCAACTTGGTGAAACCCCTTCTTTACCAGTAAATACAAAAAATTAGCTGGGCGTGGTGGCAGGTGCCTGCAATCCCAGCTACTCAGGACACTGAGGCAGGAGAATCACTTGAGCCCAGGAGGCAGAGGTTGCAGTGAGCCGAGATTACACCACTGCACTCCAGCCAGGGCGACAAAGTGAGACTCCATCTTAGAAAAAAAAAAAAAAGGCCAGGTGCATCGGCTCACACCTGTAATCCCAGTACTTTGGGAGGCCAAGGTGGGTGGATCACCTGAGGTCAGGAGTTCAAGACCAGCCTGGCCAACATGGCAAAACCCTGTCACTACTAAAAAATACAAAACTCACCTGGGTGTGGTGGTGGGTGACTGAATCCCAGCTACTTGGTAGGTTGAGGCAGGAGAATTGCTTGAACCCGGGAGGCAGAGGTTGCAGTGAACCGAGATTGTGCCACTGCACTCCAGCCTGGGCAACAGAGCAAAACTCATCTCAAAATTTAATTAATTAATTAATTTAAAAAGGTGCTTAAAATATTTGTTATTGACCAGACATGGTGGCTCATGTCTATCATCCCAGCACTTTGGAGGCTGAGGTGGGTGGATTGCTTGAGCCCAGGAGTTCGAGACTGGCCTCGGGAACATGGAGAAACCTCGTCTCTACTAAAAATACAAAAATTAGCAGGCACGGTGGTGTGCACCTGTAGTCCCAGCTATTTGGGAGGCTGACATGGGAGGATCAATGCCTGGGAGGTCAAGGCTGCAGTGAGGCAAAATCACGTCACTGCATGCCAGCCTAGGAAACAGAGACCCTGTCTCAAAAAAAAAAAAAAAGTTTGTTATTGATTATGTTACATGAGCTGAAGCATAAACTTTCTTCCATAATCTCCACATACATACCCCACAACTTTTGTTGACTAGCTGCTGTTGAGTTTAGACTGACATTCAGGATGCAAGGAAAACTGGTAAAATCAGACCAAGTTATAGGCCAGAATGTGTGAGAGCAAGTCTGATTATCTCTGGTCAGCTAGAAGTCCAAATCAGCACTCATAAAAATAAGTTCCAGACGGCTTCAGAACAAACAATGCGTTTTCAAAAAACATTTTCTAGAATGCTTAACTGATGTGGCCATCAAACTTGAAAGAAATTCAGTGGATTTGCATCACAGTTTGAAAAAAAAAGGATCATCTAGCCAAGACGGCCTGCCACGGTTTTCACATGTTTTTAATATGGCACAAGTAGACATAATGGGAGTGTCAGATGTGACTATGTCACTTTTTGGTCTTTAAAAGTGAATGATGTGGATTGGAGACTTATTTATTTAAAAGCTATTCATTCTACAAACATTTTACCAATAAAGTGTTAGGCAAGGCACACAACCTAAGTGACTGTATCATTATTTATGTTAATAGTGGAAATTAAGTAAGTCTTGGTTAACATACCAGTGGCAATACCAAGCGTACTGAGCGTCCTTGTAACCCAAAATGTTAGTTGTTTTAGGACATTTTAAAACATCAAGTCAGGCACCTTCTATTTAGGGCAGGCTGGGTGCTGGGGTTCATGCCTGTAATTCCAGCACTTTGGGAGGCTGAAGCAAGCGAATCACTTGAGGTCAGGAGTTTGAGACCAGCCTGGCCAGTATGGTGAAACCCATCTCTACTAAAAATACAAAAACTAGATGGGAGGCCAAGGTGGGCAGATCACCTGAGGTGAGGAGTTTGAGACCAGCCTGGCCAACATGGTAAAACCCCATCTCCATTAAAAATACACAAATTAGCTGGGTGTGGTGGTGCGTGCCTGTGGTCCCACATGCTCAGGAGGCTGAGGCAGGAGAATTGGTTGAAGCCAGGAGGCAGAGGTTGTAGTGAGCTGAGATCATGCCACTGCACTCCAGCCTGGGTGACAGAGTAAGACTCCATTACAAAAAAAAAAAAAAAAAAAAGGAACCAGGCATGGTAGCTCAGGAGGCTGAAGTGGAGAGATTGCTTGAGTTCAGGAGTTCCAGACTAACCTGGGCAACATAGTAAGACCTCTTCTCTTTAAAAAAGAATTTTTTTTTTTCCAAAATGTAGGAGAACTAGGTGAAAAAGTGGTGGTTGAGAGTAGAGGAAGGAGGTGATGGAGAGTAATGTGAAAGGAGGAAGAAGACCTGGAAGAATACAGAATTAAATATAAGCCTGATCACATCAATTGTTTGCTCAAAACTTTACAAATGCAGAGAACAACACTGTTGGTTTCCTGTCCCAAGGTTATCACTCTTCCCTGCAGATAGAAGTGCCTCCCACCACAGATAATGAAATACCAGATGCTCACCTTCCTGGCAGTCAGTGCAGCTTGGCCCCTGTGTTCGGGTTCTGGCCAATGAGAGATGAAGAATTCTTACAGAAGCTTCTGGGAAAGACTTTCCTCTTTAACAGAGATAAGACCTATTTTTTTCCAAGCCACTGAACATGATTGTGTGAGGGTGCAATGCTTAGAATTGCCACAGCTATTGTGAGTATAAGGGGAGATATCACGGGACCAGAAAAAGAGATATCATAAAATTGAGAATGGCAGAGTGAAAAGGTGAAAAGATGAACCAACCCAGGTACCACACTTCTCATTATGTAAAATTTTCAGAGTTCTGCTTAAGTCACTGTTTTTTTTTTTTGAGACAGAGTCTCATTCTGTTGCCTAGGCTGGAGTACAGTGGCGTAATCTTGGTTCACTGCAACCTCTGTCTCCCGGGTTCAAGGAATTCTTGTGCCTTAGCCTCCTAAGTAGCTGGGATTACAGGTGTGTGCCACCATGCTTGGCTAACTTTTTGTATTTTTAGTAGCGATAGGGTTTCACCACATTGGCCAGGCTAGTCTCGAACTCCTGACCTCAGGTGATCTGCCAGCCTTGGCCTCCCAAAGTTCTAGAATTACAGGCATGAGCCAACATGCCTGGCCTCTTAAACTCTTAATAATCTGTCCCTTCTTTACTTATCCAAGCTTATCTCCCAGCACTTTTCTATTTTCTACTCTTCAGTGTTTTCAATTCACTAGTCAAAAATTCTCTCTAATCCCTTTAGCCTCATTTCTGACTGGAACCCTCTTGGCTCTTACCACTCCTACTTGAACTGGCCACTATGCTCATCCTCATCCAGGGAAATATCACGTCCTCATGGAAGCCTCTACTGACCTCCCAGAGTGTGTATTTGTCACATTTTTGAACTCTCTAGAATAGTGAACTTCCACAGGTATAGCACCGATCCCACTTTGTTGTAACTCCTTACCAATTTGCCTAGCCCGTGAAGATAGGTTCTGTGACTCTCCTGCATATCATTTTATTCTAAGAACCTATCATGGTATGTGGCGGTCGTATCTGTGGAACACATAAACAGGTTGTAGGATACTGGGGGCAAAATAATTTCAAAGATCAATTAGAAAAAGGCAAACAACATATTTCAAAACATGTTGTACATTATAAATATGTACAATGTTTGTCAATTTAAAAATTAATAACCGGCTGGGCATGGTGGCTCATGCCTGTAATCCCAGCACTTTGAGAGGCCAAGGCAGGCGGATCACGAGGTCAGGAGTTCGAGACCATCCTGGCTAACACGGTGAAACCCTATCTCTACTAAAAATACAAAAAATTAGCCGGGCATGGTGGCACGTGCCTGTCCAGCTACTTTGAAGGCTGAGGCAGGAGAATCTCTTGAACCCGGGTGGTGGAGGCTGCAGTGAGCTGAGATCATGCCTGGGTGACAGAGTGAGACTCTGTCTCAAAAAACAAACAAACAGACAAACCAAAATATTAAAAACCATATTTCCCACTAGAAATATGCACAAAGACACAATAGGCAATTTCCAAATAGTCATAAACTGAGGAAAAGATGGTCAGTCCTGCTAATAATCAAGAAATACAATTAAAGGAATGATGTTTTATCATTTTTCACCACCAATTGATAAAATGAAGATTTTTCCAGTGTTGAGAATGTTGTAATGAAATGGACATTCTCATGTAATGGAGAAGCAAGTGGTGCAAATTCCATCATCTTTCTAACCAGAAACATCAATGCATAAAATATGCTTAACATTTAACCTAATAACTTCTTTAGAACGTATTCTAAAGAAATAATCAGGCAATGTATAAAAATGTTTGCACAAAAATGGTCATCAAAGCATTGTTAAATACTAAAAAACTGTAAAAAAACTAAATGTCCATCCATTGTACACCCATAGTAAAATTATACAAAGCTTTTAAAAATGATGAGGTTGGAAAAATCCAGATGCCTTCATATGGGTGCACGTCCATAATATACATTATTTATTATTTCTTTTTTTTTTTTTTTTTTTTGAGATGGAGTCTTGCTCTGTTACCCAGGCTAGAGTGCAGTGGTGTGATCCTAGCTCAGTGCAACCTCCTCCTCCCAGGTTCAAGCAATTCTCCTGCCTCAGCCTCCCAAGTAGCTGGGGACTACAGGTGCCCACCACCATGCCCAGCTAATTTTTTTATTTTTAGTAGAGATGGGGTTTCACCATGTTGGCCAGGCTGGTCTCAAACCCCTGACCTCAAGTGATCAGCCCGCCTCAGCCTCCCAAAGTGCTGGGATTACAGGCATGAGCCACTGCACCTGGCCGAGTTTGGTTTTTTTTGATTCCACATATAAATGGGATCATAGAGTATTTGTCTTTCTGTGCCTGTCTTATTTCACTTTGCATAACGTCCTCCAGATTCATCAATGTTTTCACAAATGACAGGATTTCCTTCTTTTTTAAGGTTGAATAGTATTCCATGGTGTATCTATACCACATTTTCTTCATCTATTCATCTATTGATAGATGGATAAAGAAAATGTGGTATAAATACACCATTTCTTGGCTATTGTGAATAATGCTCAAATGAATGTGGAAGAAAGATATGTCATTGACATACTGACTTCATGTTCTTTGGATATATGCTCAGTAGCAAGCCTGCTAGATCAGTTCTATTGTTAAATTTTTTGGGGAACCTCCATACTGTTTGCCATAACATCCAGTCATTAGTTTTAAATCTTTTCAGTCTGTGAATGTCCAATTTATATTTACAATGGTTACTCAAGAAAGGCGCACATTTTAAAGTGGTTCACTTAGGGTGAAAATTACAGTAATGCTTATTATTACTGGAAGCCTAAATTTACACACACACACACACACACACACACACACACATCTAATTTTCCAAATTTTCAGCCATTGATGTTTACCTCATTAGTCATGTTTTTTGCCTTTAAAATTTTTATATATTTATTTTATAGTTAAGCTGATTTAATAAAACTTTACTCATATGAAGAGAAATAAATTTCTCATAAAAATGATGATATGATGGCCGGGCGCGGTGGCTCAAGCCTGTAATCCCAGCACTTTGGGAGGCCGAGGCGGGTGGATCACGAGGTCAGGAGATCGAGACTATCCTGGCTAACATGGTGAAACCCCGTCTCTACTAAAAATACAAAAAACTAGCCGGGCGTGGTGGTGGGCGCCTGTAGTCTCAGCTACTTGGGAGGCTGAGGCGGGAGAATGGCGTGAACCTGGGAGGCGGAGCTTGCAGTGAGGAGATCACCCCACTGCACTCCAGCCTGGGAGACACAGCGAAACTCCGTCTCAAAAAAAAATAAAAAAAAAAAAAAAAATGATGATATGGGGGCCAGACCTGGTGGCTCATCTCCATAATCTCAGCACTTTGGGGGGCCGAGATAGGTGGATCACCTGAGGTCAGGGGTTCGAGACCAGCCTGGCCAACATGGTAAAGCCCCATCTCTACTAAAAATACAAAAATTAGTTTGGCGTGATGGCACATGCCTGTAATCCCAGCTATTAGGGCGGCTGAGGCAGGCGAATTGCTTGAACCTGGGAGGCGGATGTTGCAGTGAGCCAAGATCACACCACTGCACTCCAGCTGGGGTGACAGAGCGAGACTCCGTCTCAAAAAAAAAAAAAAAAAAAAAAAAAGATATGTCTGTTTTGTGTTTTTCTTTTTCCATTTAGATATTCCCAAAAAGAGAAGAGACAAATTTAAAATGTGAACTTTGGCTGGGTGCGCTGGCTCACACCTGTAATCCCAGGATTTTGCAAGGCCGAGGTGGGTGGATCACTTGAGGTCAGGAGTTTGAGACCAGCTTGACCAACATAGAGAAACCCCGTCTCTACAAAAAATACGAAATTACAAAAAATACAAGTTAGCCGGGTGCATTGGCACACCCCTGTAATCCTAGCTATTCTGGAGGCTTAGGCATGAGAATTACTTGAGCCCAGGAGGCAGAGGTTGCAGTGAACTGAGATTGTGCCACTGCACTCCAGCCTGGGTGACAAAGTGAGACTCTGTCTCAAAAAAAAAAAAAAAAAAAAAAAAGAAAATTTCACAGTAAAATGTGGAAAAAAAGGGGGAATCTAGGAATGTATTGCTTTCCTTTCGATAATCCACCTGGTTACAGCCCCATTTTCACTCTCACTTCTGAGGTGCCAGCTACTGCCAAGGCTGGAGTCTTTTGGGGATTCTGTAGCTTCTCAATTTCTTGCCATCAAGCTTAGGATTCAGTTTTCTTAATATTAATCTGCTTCACAGCTTCCCAAATTTTATTACTGTTGTTTTCTTTCATTCTCTCTGTCTCTCTTTTTTTTTTCTTTCTTTTTTTAGGAGATGGGGTCTCACTCTGTCACTCAGGCTGGAGTACAGTGGTGCGATCATAGCTCACTGCAGCCTCAAACTCCTAGGCTCAAGTAATCCTCCTGCTGCAGCTTCTCAAATAGCTGGACTACAGGCATGTGTCACCATATCCAGCTAATTTTTTTTTTTTCTTTTTGTAGAGATGAGGATCTTGCTATATTGCCCATGCTGGTCTCAAACTTCTGGCCTCAAGGGATCTTTGCGCTTTGGCCTCCCAAACTGCTAGGATTAGAGGTATAAGCCACAGGCCTACCTTTCTTTCATTCTCTTTATCCTTGTTAGTTTATGCCTTAAAATAATGCTGATGACAACAAATCTTTTTTGAATTGTTATTAGAGGTTTGGGGAGAGGGATGGAAATGCTTATGTTTAACCTGGCGTTTTCAAGCAATAAAATGTGACAGTCCCTGTAGAGATTACAGCACGGCCTCCTGTTTAGTGCCATTGTCCCTCCAAATTCATGTTTTTCTCACATGCAGAATACATTCTTTCTATCTCAACTGCCTGCAAAGTCTTAACTCATTTTAGCATCAACTCTGAAGTCTCATCTGATATCATCTAGAGCAGATATGGTAGAGACTCGAGGTACAATTCATCTTGAGGCAAAATTCCTCTCCAGCTGTGAATCTGTGAAACCAGGTAAGTTATGTGTTTCCAAAATACAATGGGTGGGACAGGCATAGGATATACATTCCCATTCCAAAAGGAAGAAATTGGAAGAGAGAAAGGGGTGATAGATCCCAAGTAAGTCCAAAACCTACCAGGGCAAATACCATGAGATTTTAAGTCTCAAAAATAATACTCGGCCTGGTGTGGTGCCTCATGCCTGTAATCCCAACACTTTGGGAAGCTGAGGCAGGAAGATCCCTTGAGGTCAGGAGTCTGAGCCCAGCCAGGGCAACAGAGTGAGACCCCCATCTCTAAAAATAATTTTAAAATTAGCCATATGTGGACGTGCACACCTGGAGTCACTGCTACTTGGGGGGCTGAGGCAGAAGAGTCACTTGGGGCCAAGAGTTCGATGCTACAGTGGACTATGATCATGCCACTGCACTCCAGCCTGGGCAACAGTGTAAGACCTTGTCTCCTAAAAAAAAGAAAGAAAGAATTGTCTTTGGTGCAATGCTGTGCCCGACTGATTCACTGGGGTGCAGCTGTGCAAGCAGTATGCCCCTTTGGGCTTTGTGGAGTACCACCCAAGTGGCTCTCTGCAGGGGCCTACCCACCCACCTCTGCTGAATGTCACACCCACCCGTGGTGGAGACAAGCCTTGTTCTCAGCCTGTGCAATCTAGGCCTGTGGTGGGAGAAGCAGCTCTGATGATCTCTGAATCACCTTTGGAGTCCTCCTTCCCTTTTCTTGAAGGATAATGCATGTCTGTAGCTTTCCTTCATTCCGTCCTGCTTTGTTTCCTTTAATCCCAGTTGGCAGGGTTTCCGCTGGTACAATCCTGTGGCTTCTGTTGAGATGGTTGATTAGGTCTGTGGTTTGCACCCACACCAATCTCTTTATCAAAAGGTCAGTTATCCACACCCTTGGTGTTCTTTTCTGAATATCCTTTTTCATTTTTTACAATATGGACAGGCGGATAATGTTCCAATCTTGAAGTTGTGGTTCCTTTTTGCTTAACAATTCCTTCTTCAATTTATTTCTCACTTCTCAAATTTTACTTTAAAGCGGTCAGGAGGCATCAAGCCACTCCTTCAAAACTGCTTAGAAATCTCTACAGCTAAAATTATCTGGGTGTGGTGGCGGGCGCCTGTAATCCCAGCTACTCAGGAGGCTGAGGCAAGAGAATCCCTCGAACCCAGGAGGCGGAGGTTGTAGTGAGCCGAGATTGTGCCATTGCACTCCAGCCTGGGCGACAAAAGTGAAACTCCGTCTCTAAAAAAAAAAAAAAAAAAAAATTCTACAGCTAAATATTCCACTTCATTTTTTGCAAGGCCTACCTTCCACAAAATGCTAGAGCATGAATACAATTTAGTTAAGTTCTTTGAGACTGTATAATAAGGATGGCCTTTCCTCCAGTTTTTGTTTTGTTTTGTCTTTTTGTTTTTTTCCCGCAGAGACAGAGTCTCACTCTGTCACCCAGGCTGGACTGCAGTGGAGCGATCTCAGCTCCTTGGAACTGCCGCCTCCCGGGTTCAGGTGATTCTCCCGTCTCAGCCTTCCGAGTAGCTGGGATTACAGGTGCCTGCCATCATGCTCTGCTGATTTTTTGTATTTTTAGTAGAGATGGGGCTTCACTATGTTGGCCAGGCTGGTCTCAAACTCCTGACCTTAAGTGATCTGCCCACCTCGGCTTCCCAAAGCGCTGGGATTACAGGCATGAGCCACCATGCCAGCCACCTTTCCTTCAGTTTCTAATAGCATACTCCTCATTTCCACCTGAAACTGTAACTGGTCTTTACTGTCTATATTTCTACCAACATCTTGTACATGACTATGTATTCTCTAACAGGCAAGTTTTCTTTACAGCTCCCCTTTTCTTTCTGATCCTTCTCCAGAATCACCTTTAATGGTCCCTTCACAGCAATCTAGGCTTTTTCTAGCATGTTCTTCAAAACTCTTCCAGCCTCAGGCTGGGTTTGGTGGCTCATGCCTGTAATCCCAGTACTTTGGGAGAACAAGACAGGAGGATCATTACAAACCAAGGGCAACAAAGTGAGACCTCATCTTTTAAAAAAAATAAAATCTAGGCATGGTGGCCTGCACCTATAATCTCAGCTACTCAGGAGGCTGAGGTAGGAGGACTGCTTGAACCCAGGAGTTCAAGGCTGCAGTGAGGTATGATTGCACCACTGCACTCCAGCCTGGGTGACAGAGCAAAACCCTGTCTCTATTATTATTATTATTATTATTATTTTAGATGGAGTTTCACTCTGTCTCCCAGGCTGGAGTGCAGTGGCGAGATCTCGGCTCACTGTAACCTCTGCCTCCTGGGTTCAAGCGATTCTCCTGCCTCAGCCTCCCAAGTAGCTGGGATTACAGGTGCCTGCCACTATGCCCAGCTAATTTTTTTTTGTATTTTTAATAGAGACAGGGTTTCACCATGTTTGCCAAGCTGGTCTTGAACTCCTGACCTCGTGATTTGCCCGCCTCGGCCTCCCAAAATGCTGGGATTACAGGCGTGAGCCCCCGCATCTGGCAGACCCTGTCTCTAAAAACAAAACTTTTCCAGCCTCTACCTACTACCCAGTTCCAAAGCTGCTTCCACACTTTGTTACTTGTTACAGCAGCAAACCGCTTCTTGGTATTAATCACTTAGTCAGCTGAGCCTGTCCTAACAATATACCACAGACTGGGTGGCTAAAACAACAGACATTTATTTCTCACAGTTATGGAGGCTGGGAAGTCCAAGATAAAGGTGCCAGACAATTCATTTCCTCATGAGGAGACCGTCTTCCTGGCTTGCAATCAGCCACCTTCTCACTGTGTCCTCACCTGGCAGGGAGAGAAGGAGCTTTGGTTCTCATCCTTTTTTTAAAAAAACAAAACAAAAAAACAGCGTTTTGCTGTCCCCCAGGCTAGAGCACAGTGGTACAATTACAGTTCACTGTAACCTCAAACTCCTAAGCTCAAATGATCCTCATTCCTCAGCTTTGAGAGTAGTAGTTGGGACTACAGACTCACACCAACACGCCTGGCTAATTTTTCTGTAGAGACAGGATCCCACTATGTTGTTCAGGCTGATCTTGAACTCCTGGTGTCAAGTAAATCTCCTGCCTTGGCCTCCCAAAATGTTGGGATGACAGGAGTGAGCCACGTGCGTGGCTAATTTGTTTATTTATTCATAGAAATGGGGGTCTCACTGTGTTGTCCAAGCTGGTGTTAAGCTCTTGGCTTCAAGCAATCCTCCTGCCTTGGCCTCCCAATGTGTTGGGATTCCAAGTGGCGGCCACCACACTTAGCCTCTTTCTCCTCTTATAAGGCTGTGTCCAGAATTTATTCCTTCCAGTGGGAACTTCAAGAATGAAGCTGCGGGCCGGGCGCGGTGGCTCAAGCCTGTAATCCCAGCACTTTGGGAAGCCGAGGCGGGCAGATCACGAGGTCACGAGATTGAGACCATCCTGGCTAACACAGTGAAACCTCATGTCTACTAAAAAATACAAAAAACTAGCCACGCTGTGGCAGGCGCCTGTAGTCCCAGCTACTCCGGAGGCTGAGGCAGGAGAATGGCGTAAACCCGGGAGGCGGAGCTTGCAGTGAGCCGAGATCGCACCACTGCACTTCAGCCTGGGCGACAGAGCGAGACTCCGTCTCAAAAAAAAAAAAAAAAAAAAAAAAAGAATGAAGCTGCGGACCCTCAGGGTGGGTGTTACAGTTTTTAAAGATGGTGTGTTCAGAGTTTGTTTCTTCAGATGTTCAGATGTACTGGAGCTTGTTCCTTCTGGTGGGTTCCTGGTCTTGCTGACTTCAGGAGTGAAGCCGCAGACTTTCACAGTGTTACAGCTCTTAAAGGTGGCACCTTCAGAGTTGTTTGTTCCTCCTGGTGGGTTCGTGGCCTTGGCCTTGCTGACTTCAGGAGCGAAGCCGCAGACCTTGGCAGTGAATGTTACAGTTCATAAAGGTAGTGTAGACCCAGAGTGAGCAGCAGCAAGATTTATTGTGAAGAGCGAAAGAACAAACCTTCTACACTGCAGAAGGGGACCCAAACGGGTTGCCGCTGCCGGCTGGGGTGGCCAGCTTTTATTCCCTTATTTGGCCCCACCCATGTCCTGCTGATTGGTCCGTTTTTTTTTTTTTTTTTTTTTTTTTT